>NC_142043.1:13144859-13314859 GCF_982192425.1 Myodes glareolus | reverse complement strand
AGTCAGACAGGAAAGTGGCTGCACACTCCCTAAGGGAGGTGTGAGGGCTCTCGGACTTTATCCCCACAAACAAGAAAAATGACAGAAACAAAAATTCCACATCTGTGTGACTGAACATCAGACACTAAGAATAACAGCGACAGTACTGAAAACAGCCTGGTGTTGGCATAAGAACAGACAGGAGGACCAATGAATCCGAATCCACACAATTATGAACACCTGATTTTTGACAAAGAAACGGAAAATATAAAATGGAGAAAAGAAAGCATATTCAACAAATGGTGCTGGCATAACTGAATATCAACACATAGAAGAATGAAAATAGATGCATATCTATCACCATGCACAAAACTCAAGTCTAAATGGATCAAAGACCTCAATATAAAAGCAACCACACTAAATTTCGTAGAAGAGAAAGTGGGAAGTACAGTTGAATGCATTGGCACAGGAGAAGCCTTTCTAAATATAACTACCCAGTAGCACAGACACTGAGAGAAACAATTAATAAATGGGACCTCCTGAAACTGAAAAGCTTCTGTAAAGCAAAGGACATGGTCAACAAGACAAAATGACAACCTACAGAATGGGAAAAGATCTTCACCAATCCCACATTGGACAGAGGACTGATCTCCAAAATATACAAAGAACTCAAGAAATTGGTCATCAAAAGAACAAATAATCCAAAAAGGGGGTGAGCACAGACCTAAACAGAGAACTCTCAACAGAGGAATCTAAAATGGCTGAAAGACACTTAAGGAAATGCTCAGCATCCTTAGCCATCAGAGAAATGCAAATCAAAACAACTCTGAGATTCCATCTTATATCTGTAAGAATGGCCAAGATCAAAAACACTGATGACAACTTATGCTGGAGAGGTTGTGGGGAAAGGGAACACTTCTGCTTTGTTGGTGGGAATGCAAGCTGGTACAACCCCTTTGGATGTCAGTGTGGCGATTTCTCAGAAAATTAGGAAACAACCTACCTCAAGACCCAGTAATACCACTTTTGGGTATATACCCAAAGGATGCTCAATCATACCACAAGGACATGTGCTCAACTATGTTCATAGCAGCATTATTTGTCATAGTCAGAACCTGGAAACAACCTAAGTGCCCCTTGACCGAAGAATGGATAAGAAAAATGTGGTACATTTTCACAATGGAATACTACACAGAAGAAAAAAATTAACATCTTGAAATTTATGTGCAAATGGATGGATCTAGAAAACATCATAGTGAGGTAACCCATACCCAGAAAGACAAATATAATATGTACTCACTCATAAGTGGCTTTTAGACATAAAGAAAAGAAAAATCAGCCTACAATTCACAGTCCCAGAGAACCTAGACAACAAAGGACTCTAAGAGACACATACATGGATCTAATCTACACGGGAAGTAGAAGAAGACATGATCTCATGAGTAAATTGGGAGTGTGGGGTTCATTGGAGAAAGTAGAAGGGGAGAGGGGAGAGGAAGGAAGGGGGAGTAGAGAAAAATATGTAGCTCAATAAAAAAAAGAAGAAATTCCATAGAGCGCCCATATGAACTGGCTATAGGAAAAATACATGGAACTTCTTTCTGAATGTCATTAGGGTTAGGGTATGAGAGGCAGAGAGCTTTGGCAAAGCCTAGTAGAAGAAGAAGAAGGGAACCAGGGGTTGCAAGTCTCTACCAACAAATACTTGGGTCATGTGTGAGTGTGGGAAGGGTTCGCTTTTCTAAGAATCATTCCCAAGGGGACATACGACGGATGTGGTGCCAGGCTTCACAGAGATGGTAGGAACTTGGGTGTCATGGTCAAAGACAAGAGAAGCACATGAAAGCACTACCAGCAGAACTCTGTCTAAAACAAGACAGCTGTAGAGATTTGCCTGTCTTTATTGTCTGCAGTGGCCGCAGGCTACAAATGCAGAGTACAGCGAGGGTTTCTCCACGCTGCCGCCCCTTACCTTTATCCATTTTCCCTGTGTAAAGCTCAGGTGATCATTGGGGAAAACGGACAATTGAAGCCGCAGTGTAAAGAGAGAGCACACTGCTTTAGAGCCATACCTCTGACCACTCACTCCAGGGTGAAATACAGAGAAAGCTCACTGCTTTAGAGCCATACCTCTGACCACTCACTCCAGGGTCAAATACAGAGAAAGCTCACTGCTTTAGAGCCGTACCCCCGACCACTCACTCCAGGGTCAAATACAGAGAAAGCTCACTGCTTTAGAGCCGTACCCCCGACCACTCACTCCAGGGTCAAATACAGAGAGAGCTCACTGCTTTAGAGCCATACCTCTGACCACTCACTCCAGGGTCAAATACAGCCCTGCGTTAACAGCTAAGAGGATATGCTCATCATTGTCTGTCCTGTTTCCAGCACATTGCTGCCATAATACACATCGTCACAACCACCCATGCTTTAACACATAGACATTCCTAATTCAAAACAGTGAGCGTGGAATATTCAAGGTTATACGCTTTGTGTTCTTCAAAACCCCTTCCGGCTAGCCTGAGCTTCCACACTCTGTCCAGACCCTCAAGACAGATGGGTAGAACACAAAGAGCCTCCTTTGCTTAACCATGATGTCAGACCAGCAACTTGCATTATCAAAGACTTGTTCTTCTCACAAAGAAAGAATGGCTCTATCATGGTGGGAAGGATTTTCACACCCATAAGATGCTGTGGAAAGTGAGCCCCTAACACACAGTCTTTCCTGGGGAGAGCATTTGCAGCGGAAACGGCAGAAGCCACGCAGAGCTGACTTGGGATGACTGTGAAAGGTAGTTGAGGGGAAACGACACAGAGAGGTGCCTCCCACCACAGGACACTGTGGCTCATGCCAGAAAAGTCCAAGAATAGGATTCTGGCTTCTCATCTGGTCCCCAAACAAAGCAAACAGAATCACTCAGTAGGAAACCAATCCAACTGATTCACAGAACCATGAACAGAAATTTGAGAAAAGAGCAGCAGGCAGGATAAAGCTGGGTGCTGTGTAGGCATGACAATGGGTTATGAAACAACAGAAGCGGGGGCTAATAAATCCCAGGAGATAATAGCAAGGAAGAGAATAAGAAATGGTGGGTCCAGTCAAAGGTATCGTATCCTACAACATGATATAGAAACAGGAACCAAAATCAAGCTGTGCAGCTAAGCAGAAGATGCCAGGGCTGTCGCAGGCTGTGTGGGACTCACAACTGTCTTACAGAAAGGAGGGGCTGTCTGTGTGAAAAGAAAACCCCCAAGACTCAGGAGGGGCTGGCCTTAGCTAGGCCTGGACCTCAGTGGTAAAAGGAAAAGGAAAGGAGTAAGACGCGAAGGAGTGTGCTCAGAATTTGACTTCTAATTGAAAGGTGGGGCTGGCTGAGAGGCATTACACTAAGTTCAAACCAATGCGGTCGTAGTAAATACGAACTCAGATGGGGCTAGCGTCCATTACGCTGGTCAGACAGAGCACCCAGAGCGTCACACCCCGGGGCAAAGGGACACTTACTATCAGTTGGATGATGATTACCCAGGATTCTAAAATTTGTCCACCAGGCATCTGTCATTCATTGAAAACTATTCACTCTCTACCGTGGTGCTGTGTGATGGATAAAAACAGAACTACCAAGCCCAGCTTTCTAGAGTTTGCAGCTGGATAGGAGAGACTGACAATGACATCGTCATCTAACTGTGATAAGAAGGGGATATCCATGACACTTGGGAATGTATGGCGGGAGAAACCTGGGCATGGGGCATAGCTTCCCTAAGGCCATGATGACTGAGCCAAGACCTGACTTGAGTCAGGAGGCAGAAGCCCAGAGGATGTTTGTGTGGCGGCTAAGAGGAGGTTGGGCAAAGGGATGGCCGGTGTCTAGTTCCTGGGAAAGAGACAGTATCGTCTTTTTGAGGACTTGACAGACAGTGCATTTATGGGGACTGGCAAAAGCCTGAAAGTGGAGGAGAATGCAGAAGCGGCAGGGAGGAGCCAGGTGATGCGGAAGTTGCTGGCCGGTGCTGGAATCACGGGTCTTCACACTAAGTGCAACAGAAGGTCATTCCAGGTTGGGTTTTTGTTCTGCTTTGTTTGTTTAATGGGGTGGCACAGCCAGTTGTGCATTTCAAAATCTCCCTCTGACAGCATCATAACAGAAACGGGGCAGAAATCCAGCCGAGGGGCAGGCACGGGGGAAGGGCATGCAGGGGAAACAGCAGCTGAATTCGACGCCAAGGTGGAGTGCAGGGGCCGCATTTGGGAAACCCAGAAGCTAGCGGAAGACACTAAGTGGCCTTAACACATCATCTGACTATGGAATGGGCTCCTCGACATGCTGCAGGCTGGGTCAGGATTGGCTCTGGATGGGCAAGGTTATCCTGGGGTGCTCAGCCAGGGGCATTTCTGTTGAGCTCACCTGATCAAGGTGAAAGAACACCTGATCAAGGTGGAAGAACACTTTTAACCGGCTCCCCCGCTGACAAACAAAATGCACCGAAGTTGAGAACAATGGGCGTATTTTTTTCACTTATGACAGTTAGAAGGGAAAATTACATTGCCTCCTTTTGATTTAATCTTCCCTATCAAGAAGAATGTTTTCAAATAAAAGAGAAGCACAGACACGCTGAAGAGGAAATGAAAGCCGAGGGAGGCAGTGTGATAAGGAGGGGCAGCTGGCTGCTTTAGGTGAACCCAAGATTCTGCTCCAAAATAAATTATGTCTTGGGATAGTGCAAGAATTTATGGCACCCATAGGCAGGGGGTATCTACTTGACAGGGCAGCGTCTAGAAAGTTCCTCTTTACATGCATCAGCTACCTCTCCCAATGACACTATTCGCTGGCTAGCTTCACTTATCCTTGGGGGTTACTACTCCAAGGTACAGTAGGATTTATAACTCTTTATTCTATCTTCTTTCTTCTGCAAATGTCTTTGCTGTTAGTAAGCATCTTAGATCTGACTAATATTTGGTAGCCATTGCCAGTGCTAGCATGCTCCAGTCCATTGCAAACACTTAATCCTGTTCAAAAGCCAATGTGCAAAGCACACTTCAGTCTTGATCTCCGTGTGACTCTGTGGGCAGAAGGGGATCACTTCTAACTTGCCCCCAGGACTCCTAGAGCAACCAATTAATAGAAAGTTCGCCTGCCTCTTGTGTACCTAAACCTCGGCATGACAGATGCTTCCTCTCTAATGCGATGTATAGGCAGCAAAGAGGCCTACCAGGAAGTGGTCACTAATACAGACCATGGCCAGCTTGGGAGAAGGCATCTAAAATAGCATTCCACTCCTAAATCTGTCTGTTAACTTGCCCAGAGTCTAGAAGGGTGAGAAGCAGTCTTTCCGAGCTCTACAAGGAGGTACCGCTGTGAGGGCTAACCACTGGATGAAGAATTTGAACCATAAAGCAATCGTACGATCACAGATGAGGGTAGGAGAGGGGCCTTCTGGATAAGTACACAGGACAGTGCTTGCTCTGGTCAGCTGCGAGGGACGAATGGGGGAAAGTCCAACAGCAGAGCTTTTCACACACAGTGCAAATCGCTGAGTGATGTGATCCCCCAAAGTCACCACAATCAGTAATTAAAAATCAACCCTTACTTTAAAACCTCAAAGTCTCTCCATTCACTCTGGTGAGATCTCTGAACACAGAAGTTAACACTCCTCCCAAAACTTCCCACCCCTTCCCACTTAAAACCACCCTGCCAATTTTCTCTTCCAGAAACATAGATTTCTGGTTTCAGCTCTATGAATTTTAGAAATTTCTTCAGGCCCAAATTTTTTAGCTACTAAGGCTGGCAATACTGAAAACCTCTGCCAAAGTCGTTGCTTTAAATACCATTAAAGCAAATTGCTTCCAAACTGTTAAAAACTAGACCCTGATGGAACAAAGCCCTAAAAAGATCAACTAGATGTTCATAAATGAGAGGGGTCTCATACGATCCTATTCCTGAAGTGTGCTTGCATATATTAAATGATAACATATTACATACAAATTAGTATCGAATGTTTTATATATAGTGTGTTTGTATATTTTATGTGTTCAATATAGTAAATTAAAAGTGGCTTAGAGTATATTTGAAATTATATAAATAAATTGTTGTTGTTATTCCTCCCCCATGGGTAGGTCTCTGAGAAAAAGCCCAGAAAGTTAACCATGATGAAAATAAACTCCAGAGCGGCCAGGACAGACACACCGAGCCCTCTCCTGGGTCTGCTGTCTAGCTGTGCATCTCCTTCTAACGTCGTCTCCTGAGCCTTTGGTCTACGGCCATCACCGAAAGAAAAAGGAAATGAACAAGGTTCCTGGTGACTAATAAGGAGGGGTGGCATGCATGTGTTTGTATATTACACTACATACACGGACATAAAACCAACATGAAGCTATAAGAGAACATAGGATGCCTTGGGAAAGAATGGAAGGATGAAGTCGATGCTTTCTGGAAAGATTCAAAAGACATTCAACCAGGATGGAGCAAACAGACTCCTCTTGTCACAGCTAGATGCCAGCTATGTATCTTTTGGTCCAGAGAGAGGAAAATACAAAGAAGAGTCTTTGGAACAAGAAATTGATTGCCCTCAGATAACTAGCCCTCCCTGATTCTAGAAGCATCCTCAGAGACTAAGGAATGCTACCACGCAATGAGAGCACTTCCTAGAAGTTCATGTGTGGACTTCCCCCGGCAGGCTGAGCCGCAGCACAAACCTGTACCCACCATCCCCTCAGCGGAGCCCTTCTCTTTACAGACAGGAGCACAGCCTGAGCCACAATGGTGCTTTTTACCTCAGAAGCTGCTCCCAAACCTAACAGACGGGAGACAGTGTTCACACACAGGATTTGTGTTCTTTTTCTAAAAACAAGGACTGTGATTAGCAACTTCTCCAGTGAGATTTCCAGTTACACACACGGGCAAGGAAGCAGCCTATTCACCTGAACACCCTGCCCAAAGACTCTCAAAGGAAGAAGCCAGGGCAGGCTGGCCAGTGACTTCAGAAGCAAGCAGAGTACCACCAATGGCAAACAGGAACACTTCCAGTGGTGTGTTTTTGAGTTGGAGGCTTTTTGAGGTGGAGGTTCCTTTATAACCCGTGGTGGGTGATAGGAATACAGTGGCTCTGAAGCCACTGGCCCCCGGCTTACTTCCCTGCTGGTGGAATCCTGCAGCCACTCAGCCTCTCTTGGGTTCCTGCCCTGTCACACTTAGAGCCGCCACCACCACCCAAACCCATGTCACCTCCAAGCTTGTTTCCCGTTACAGAACCATGTGGTCACTCAGCACTTAGAGAATGGTAACTTGAGACACACACTGCCCAGCTGGGCTTTCCTGTTTCCGAGAGGATTATGCTGGGAAATGCCTCAGGACAGGCACAGTGGATGGAGCCCAGGACAGCCAGCCATGCACAGGCTGATTCCACGGGTCTAGTCGGCTGGAAAGTGTCAACTCTTCGAAGAGCTTGGCTCGCCCAAGGGAATACAGAATCAGACTGGAGTGGGGAGAGATGACTTCACCTCCATAGAGGGAACTGATCCTGAAAGTTACACTGTCTCAAACTTTCTGGTAAACTGGGTTTTTTTTTCCAAATATTCTTTTTTAAAAAGTATTACCATGAACACATGCTTTATATAATTGAACTTTAGTCATTAAAACTGATAATACTGCATATTAAAATACAAATCAGATATTCCTAATGTGTCTTTTTTAGGATCCTAAACACCTGGTGGAAAGAAGAAAAAGGAGGTGTTCACGTGTGACATGTCACTTAGATGGTTAATGACATGTCCAGTGTAATGGAGGTATAGGTTTCTGAAACTCAGAAACAACTAATGCAGCAATGGAATTGGACTCCAGTCATCCATAAAGTATTTTTTTTTCAGAACAATCTTAAGGCATCAACAAGCATTTTAAAGGCAAATTAGATAGAGACTTCTGAGGTATCCCTCTAAGAAATGCATCTTCTCTTGCCACCCAAGATAATCTCCAATCAGACTGAAGAATGTCATGGGCATGCAGCAATTAAGAGCGCAAGGCTGAAACTATGTGCATCTTTCTTAAATCCTGTATTTAAAACTAACTGGAGTGGGATCCTGGGTGAGTTGCTTTATTTCTTTGGCCCTCTATTCTTCTATAAGACCACCTACCTAAAAGACCCACTGTGTAAAGGGTGTGTGACTTTACCTCTTGGAACAATACCTGGCTCATGATATGCAACAATAAATGATAGGTAATAGGAATCCAATCAAATAGGAACTACGAAAATACTAAGTCTAGGCTAATACCGAATCCCACTTCCTGAAGAAATTAATGACCTGTTTAACTCACTCACTGCCAAACCAAAGTCACCAAGCCAGGGGCTTTCCTGAAGACAATGAGGACACAAAGATGAATAAAACATGGCCTTAGACTTTGAAAAGTGGGAAGTCTGATGCAAGAGACAATACGTATACATGTAATGTAAAGGGAACGTGATGCAATGGAGTGTTGCACAACGGGGCACGGGGACCTCACTTGGAGAGTGGGTCAGAAGAGGCCTGGCAGAGGCCAGAGGTGGCAGCAACTGATCCAAGTTTGGAACACATAATGTCTTTGGTAAAACCATGAACAGAAGAATGTGCCAAATAAAGAAAAGTAGGATAACAATGACGTATTACTAAAAAAAAACCATGAGTAAAACGTCAAATGAGGGGCATGCACATTCCACAAGGATAGCGCCACGGCCAATAATACGATGGCTCACCATTTAGTAGATGTTCAAGAATTTATTATTGGCTGAGGGACCACTGAAAATGGAAGAAGTCAGAGAGAAAACAGACAGACAGACAAACCCACCACTCTCTTATATACTTTTAGCATCCACATGCGTGGAAAATTAATGTCCATTAAACATTTAACAAACAACTCCCTCAGTCTTACCCATGTTAGAAAATGACATCACTATCCTCCAGCTGACTAGGTCAAAAGGCCTCGAGCTCCATGTTCCCCTCGGTATCGGCACAATCAGCCCTTGGAGCGGCGTCTTGACCACACATTTTCTACTTTTGGACCATGGGACGCAGCCCATACAGAGCGCCTGCACTGGTGCCATTTAAACACGTCCGTGGTTAGAAAACGGTCTTCCCCTGCTTTCCATCCCTCAGCAGCACCCCACTGCACGCGAAATCTCCCTGCAAAGGCCTTCAAGGCTCTCTGTGGCTTCACCTCCACCTGCATTTCTGAGCCATCCCCTTCGCATGAGCTCTCCCATCGCATGACCCGCGGCTGTTCCTCACAGGCCAGCAGCCTTCGAAAGCTGCTTTCTCAAAGGCTCCTTGCCCTTCCCTTCCTAAGCTGTCTGCACTGGGTGCCTCATTTTATTTTCTCGGGCACTTGTTATTTGAAATGATCTCTGTGTACTCTTTCTGCTTCTTTATTGCCTATAAATGTCAGGGAAATGTAAGCTAATGAGAGAGAAGCAGGCTCCATTATAAAAAACATTGGCGTACAGATGATTACATGAACTAGAATGCAGATATGAAGTACTCCAAAGAAGTCATAAAATCCATATAAAAACTGCATCTATTAGATTCCCTCCCGATAATTCCCGACAGGCATTAAGCATCAATCAACTCTTGCATGAATGATTAAGAGGATAGCAGTACATGCAGTCCTTCCCGTGAGGAGATGAACATTCCATCCCACCAAACCCAAGGGCTTGAAACACTAGAAATTACTTTTATGGAGAGCTGTGTCATACAGAGTATTTAAAGCGGCAACCGTCTTGAGGGACGGCATCCTCACCTCTGACATCCTCACCTCCACAGCCAATTGCCAAACACTGAATCAAAAGGGGTTGATGTTTGCAACAGACTAGGTGTTTCCTGATGCCAAGAGACAGGCAGCAGATGTCAGAATGATAAAAAAGAGGTGGGGAGGAAGCAACTTCCTCAGGAAACTGTGGGGAGGCCCTGGTCCCTCAGGCAGAAAGAACATGAGCCATCAGAGTCTTCAACAGAAGGACCCCCCCAGCCGGGTCTGCAAAGAAGCCAGTCCATCACATGGCTAGAACCTCTGGCCCTAGGAACTGCATGAGACGTTAGAAAGAGCTAATGATGAAATACTAAATGCTAAGAATTTCCTTGAGTTTCATTTTGCTGTTCTGGGACTTAGAGAAGTCATCTGCCTCTGAGGTAGGGCAAGACAAAGGACAGTAGTGACCACACAACCCGTGACCACCGTGTGCTGTTTGGAGATGATAATTCAAGAGTACCAAGTTAATGAGAGAGAGCCAGGTCCTGTCACAAACACCTCTGAACAGAGGATCATGTGAGCTAGAATGCAGATATAAAATACTGCACAGATGTTACCATTCTGGGCAAGTCTGAAGAATGTAAGCTATGCAGCTCCTTGAGGTGTGAAGCCAAATGGTTTAACTACATGGCGTTAATATAGAAATGTGATTTCTGCCACTTTTTCGCCTTCAGGAAACAAGAACAGCCTAGATAAGAAATTAGAAAGTGCAGCCCAGGCTAACGAACCCTTTTTTGCACCAATTTCTTTTCAATTGGATTCTCATTAAGTCAGCAGTTAGTGAGACTCGACTTAGAAGAAGTTAACAGTAGCCAGTAGAAAAGACAAACGCACTTAAGCTAGGAAATAGGGCCATCCCTATGAACACTCAGATGATGGAGAAGAACTTTTGGACAAGGTTCTTCCCCAGGGCGATAATGAAGAGACCTAAGGAGGACTTTACGCTCATCAGCAGACAGACAACTGTGAAAACTGTGATGTGTGAGAGCTTCTTCGGTTAGACTAGAGGAAGGACAATGTTTTCCTCTACCCTCAGCACCTCCAGGGACGGGGAGCTCTACATGTGCTCACAGACACACGTATTAAGTAACCAAGAAGATGAATCCCAAGATTAAATCTGCCTATTCATTGTGACGTAGCTACTGTCCTGGGTGCTCCTGGATTTCCTACTTATCTGGGTTCAGAGATTCATTGTATCCTTGACGACATGAAGGTATCTTTGTTACCTCCCTAACAATGTGAGGGCATTTAAAGGAATGTAAAGTTTACCCAACCAAGAGCAGAGTGTGTCGTGAATATACATGTGTAAACATTATACAACCAAGAACAGAATACGCCATGGATATACGTGTGTCATGGATATACATGTGTAAAGTTTACACAACCAAGAGCAGAGTGTGTCGTAGACATACGTGTATACCTTAATGTCTGGGAAACTGCAGAGAAGCTGTTGTGGGTCACAGTTGAGGAGGAGAAAACCAGCAACAACAGCTGATCTGTAACTGATTCCACGGGTACCATATCACCTAAATGACGAGCTAACATTTTATAGTACGAGCTTCTATGATGCTATCAAGTGTTTCATAGTTTTATTTTAAGAAATATACTCAGGGGATATTCATTGCCCTGCTACTAATGAGCTGAGCAACTGCAAGCAGGGAGCTCAACCTTCGCAATCCTGCCAAGGGGGTGGTAGAAAAAAGCTGTTGACTGGGATAAATCAGCTCTGCAGAGGGGGCAGTCACACCTGGCCTGCTCTCATGCTCTGACCCTATACACTCCTGTGTTCTCAGAGGTCATTCTTACATCTATGCATAGGGATGCTGCTAACGCTAGCTCTTCTCCGCCATCTTTCCAATTAATTAGATGTTTAATGGCATCTAAACCATTCAGGTTCTAGGCTTCTGGAGCCTCCATGTGATGCCCCTTTTAGGTTTAAACCTGCTAAGTGACTCTAACATTAGCCAAGTTCAAAGGACCATTGTGAAGACCAAGAGTAGGAGCCTGGAGAGATGGCTCAGCAGTTGAGAGCACTTGTTGCTCCCTACAGAGGGCCCGAGTTTGGTTCCCAGCACCTGTATGGTAGCTTCCAACCATCTGTAGCTCCAGTTCCTGGGAATCTGATGACCTCTTCTGGGCTCTGAGAGTACCACATTCACATGGTACACATACATACATGCAGGCAAACACTCACACACATAAAACTAAAGAAAATAAATATTAAAACCATTAGCCATTAATATATTAATATAGTTAAAGATTAGAACACAGAAATAAGAAATTAAAGTAGCCTAGAGGTTACTAAATTATGCAATGTATGTATGAATGTATGTAAAATTATTCACAATTACAAATAATATATAAACACATACCTCTCTCTCACACATACATACACACACAGGATTACTATAGAATTACTATAAGATGGCTATTTCGAATGTTAATCAATAATGAAGGTCCAGCTCTTTAAATACATAACAGTTACACACTAGTGTGCATTTCCCCTTGCCCTTTGATCTTCCATATGCCTGGCACACGTTTCAGCCTTTTGCTTCACGCACACTGAGTAAAGTCCCAGGTAGGTTCAGCTGTGGCTGTTCCTCACGGAGTACTAACATTCTCCTTTGATGCAGATATCATGGGCTCGCCAAAGTACTAGTGCATGTTATTTTTCACAATTCCTTTTAAGCACATGCTCATGCAGGTGCATTCATTTACTGAACACACCCACAGAGAGAAAAGGCTACTCCAAGGAGACATCCAGGACTACCTTTGCAGAGCATGCGCCGGAGAGTAGAAAGAAGTAGGCCATGGACATGCATGTTTTGAGACCACTGTAGATACTCAGATCTACCCACTACAGAGGAAACCCAGCCATGGAATACATATGCAATCCAGGGTTTATTACATGTATTGTGTTACACATGTTTTCTCACTAGTCTAGTCTACCTCTAGCAAAGACAGCAAGTAGATGATGTAATATTTTTTGACCTCTCAATATTTTTGATATGCAAATTAAAGATCTGCCATGATCCACACATTCTTTTGACTAGGGCCTAACAGTCCCATTACTGGTCCTGAAGGAAGATCTGTTTTTGCACCCATGGGGCAGAACACAAAAGAGCTGGGACCTTAATGCATCACACATGAGAGATGAGATGATGCCAACATTAAGAGGGAACCTAAAGTGAACAGCTCAGTGGAACATATGGAAAGAAACACGGTGTGGAGAACCAGAGCTAAATGTGCATCCAAAGTGACTTCCGTCTACCTAAAGAGCCACTCATTGGCCTGCCTTGTAACTACCAATCAAGGCTTCCTGCTAGCCCTGGGCAATTTTGAATCAAACTAAATGAAAACGTTATCCATGTAAGAAATTTAAACTCAAATCAGGGTCGGTGACACTAACCTTCTAATAGCAAGGGCGGGGTGTCCCCTGCACCACCTGGATATAATATAGAATTCTGTACACATTTTCCCAGAGCACAGCTCTTCCCATCCCGCCGTAGTGCACATAACATCACCGCAAAGAACAGCAATAGCAGAAACCATCTCCCAATTTTTATCCCAAAGTGACTGAATGTCAAAATGGCCTTAATGAAGGAAGAAATCAATATCTTCACGTCTCAATTCTTTAACAAGCCAATCCGCAGCTCCAGAAGTCATGAAATGAACACATCTTATCTGTTAGCCCCTCACCCCCAGGCTGCCAGACTCCAAGTGAAACCTATGTGTCTGTCTTACCTGTAATCTGACTCTGTCCTTGTGGATTAAAAGGACTTGGTGCAGAGTTCAGGGAGGGCCGTGGGTTCTGAGGCGGGACACCTACTCTCATACTGGGATGAGGAATGCGCCCTAAATCACTGAGGCGGTCAGAGAACAAACTAGGTTTAGAGTCATCAAGCTTCTGTCTGTGCCCTGGAAACAGCAAATCATAAAATAAAAGCATATTAATTAGCTGAACAATTGATCATGCTAAATAGATATGTGAACATACATACTGGGTGGGGTAAGCCAAGGAATTATCAATACTATGATGTGTCTATGCAAGCTGCTCTTTGTAGGGAGGTGAGCCTTCCTAATTCTATCGATATAGTGAGAAGAGGGTCCCAAGGATGACGTGGAGTCAAGAGCTCAAGAGAAACTCTCTGGGTGCCCCCTCCACCGGCCCTGTCAATAAAAAGATGAGAAAAATGAGTGTTCTCTAGGTCACCTTTCTAACTTCATGATGGGGGTTCCCCATCTGAAAGCTCAGGGAGTCTGCTACACTGTCACCAAACTGGAGCAGAATTGGGCAAACACATTTTTTGAAGACCAATTTCCATAGTGGCTACAGTGACTTTTTCTCTCTTATGCTACAACTATGTACCTACCCTTGCAGAAAAAAATAAAACTCAAAAGGGAAAACAGAAAAGAAATGAAGAGAAAGGAAGAGAAAAGAGAAGAAAGCAGGGAAGGAGGGGGAGGAAGAAGAAGGGCAGAGACGGAACATAAGCAAAGAAAATTGAATTGTCAAAGCAGACTTGCATATTGTGAGACAAGCCGAAGCCCCAGAGCATGTAGCGAACCCTGTTAAGCCACACAGAATATGTTTCATTTTAAATACACTACTGTAGTTTTATATGAGGAAATGGAAAATACTGGTGGGCTAAATAGGTGAATGTGACAACCCATTATTAGAGAGAAAGAGAGAGAGAGAGAGAGAGAGAGAGAGAGAGAGAGAGAGAGAGAGCTTTTCTTTTTGGTTTATTTAAGTTGTAAGGCAACAAAAAAAAAACTGGATGTTAAAGAAATGTGCAAATTAAAACAGATGCACTGAAACATCTTCAAAAATCACCAGCTCGTCCATCAGAAGGAATGTAGTAGTGATGTGACCCAGGGACAGAGCAGGGCTGTGAACCTAATTTGAGAGCAGAGCTTTGTATGCTAGGAAGCCCCTATCTGCGGCTCAGCACTTTGGAACGCATGCTCAAGCAGCTGGTGCGAGGAATGTCATTGGAACAATGACTAGATGAAAAAAATGCATTCGCTAGCAAAACTGAGGGAATTTGTATTATTACTCATCAAAAAAAAAACCCACTGGATGTGGATTGTTAATAACCTGGGGAATGGGTGTCTGCCACTACTCTAAGTGCTGGGACATTTTACCTTCCCCTTCCCACAAGGCAAGGGGAATAAATGTGTCAGGAGAGGGTTAAGTTGAACATTAGAATTCCCCAACTATAAGCTGTCTTCATAAGACAAATTCCTTATTTTATTTGCCCCAAAATGTATTTTCCTGTCTCCCTTTTCATTGCCTACCCAGCCCAAAGAAAACAGACAGGAAGCCAAGGCTTGGTAATATGAGTGTAGCTGTCTCCACAGCCAAACATGTTCCAACTGAGCCCATTAACTGAAATGCACCCACCACCCTATTTCCTGCCAGTGTGTGTTTTGGGCATTGACTGTAACAGAAGGACTGGACCTAGTTGAAAACATGATCAGGAAAAAAACAAAGGAAATCCGTTGTTAATTGTTGTTTCCCCCCACTTTATACAGATCGCAAATAGATTTTAGAAACGTAAGGGTTTTTAGAGGTGACCTGAAATAGCCCCTAGACCCCAGCTAAGAGATCGTGCAGAGATGAAGTGACCTTGACCAGCTCAGGCAGGGTAACAAGGTTGTGGCCCTCCATTATTGGCTAGCTTGGTGAGGCTGAGGCTCCAGCCCTAACTGTATGAAGCAAGCTTTCTATTCATCATGAGGGACCATCAATGTTGGCTTTTCTACCTTCCTCTCTTAGTTGTCTCTAGGGACTCAAAGTGCCTAAAACACTTAAGAAGTCAGCCCATGAAGTATCAAGACTAGTTTTCAACATAAGTAGCAAGAGTGGTCAATTACAAAGATAACTTATTTGTTACCAAAAATAAATGGCTGTAGCTTAACATACCCTACTGAACTTCTACCCGTACAGCTCCCTGGGTCTAGCTAATTTCACAATAGAATTATTATGTAAATACTTGTCACAGTCAGATTCATATAATCTCTCTGTCCCTGTCTCCTCCCCTATCTATGATTTTTTGACACAGCAATAAATGCTTATGGCATTGTCCTGTAAGTTATTTTTTAATGAGCCACTTTTGGGAATGGCAAATTCCTTGAAGGTTAGTGAGAAGGCTGCGTGATCTTCCATGGACACTTGTACACTGGGATGTGAGTCCTGTGTGTGCAGGTGTGGGCACATTTTTATTTACTATTAGCCTAAAGCTATGCCTAATGCTTGCCTAACACAGGCGAGAGGAAAGGGCCTTGAATCGCCCTTCGATGTGAAAATTTGGAAGAGCAAGAAAAACTTTTTAAGTTTCAATGGCTTTTTAGAATCACCCTCAAAGACAGCTACCATGAATCTACAGACAACCGAGAATAACCTATAGAGCCTCTAACAGAAGATGCCAATATATAAAAGCATTTATATGTAAAATGCATTTTCCTTGTGTTTCCCTACCCTCTCCTAGCAGCCACCACAACTAAAACAAGATTCTTACAGCACAATGCCAAGCAAAAGCCAAACAGGTTCTTCATCTTTCAACCATGACAAATAGCGGCTGCCGCTAAACCACATCAGGGTGTACTCCAATGATGGATGAAAGATGTGCTGGAATCATCGGCACCCGGGCAATCCTTTCAGACACTCAGAACACAGGGGACAAAGGAGTCACAGACTCAGACAAGGACAGAGTAATTGGTCGTGTTGTCTGGAGGACTGAGCGTTACTCATCCCCCCAAAGGAGAGGCTGTTCCAAGCTGGAGGCAGATGCAAAGAGTGGGCAGCTCTTAGATGGCTGGTCTAGGCAAAAGACTGGGAACTGGAGTGTGGGCTTAGCTCAGTAGATAAAGCATCTACCTGCCATGCAAGCAGCAGGACCAGAGTTCAGATCCCAGAACCTAGGAGTGTGGGTGAGCATGAGAGCCCACGTAGTTCCAGCACTCAGAAGACACGGACAAGGGATCTCTGGAGCAAGCAGGCTAGCAAGACTACCCTATGCCAGTGAGCTCTGGGTTCAAGCGGGAGACCCTGCTTCAATGCATTAGGTGGACAGCAACTGAAGAAGAATCTTGACATTGACCTCAGACCTCCACGTGGACACACACAGACACACAAGAGCACACACATGTACACACACATGAAAACAGATCTGCACAGCTCATTCAAACTACACACATATATGGGGGCACTGTATAAAAGTACAGCCCTAGAACCTCTCATCTAGCTGAACCTTCTCCTGATGGAAGTCACCCTTCCAGACTGGCAGAATAGGAAAAGGCTCCATCAAGCTCTGAAAAATATGGACATCCAGACCCCAGAGTGGGTTAAATTAAACTCCTAGGGTAGGTTATGGAGGAAAGTTACCTTTTGTTAAAGCTTCACGTGCTCTACTGTGCAGGCAGGGCTGAAAAACCACTACTCGAGATAGTCCGAGATCCAGCACGAATGCTAGCCATCCACACCAGTGATCTCCATTTCCAGACAGAGCCCTGTCTTCAGTCCTGAGTTCCAGGTTTCTATCTCCCATATCTCCTTGGCAGATCCCCTGGGATGTATCACGGTATCTTAATGCAGTACACTCAAAACAGAATTCTTGGGTCTCTCTCCAAAGCATCCTATTGCTTCAATGGAATGCCTAGTATCAATGGCCATCACTGGCCACTCAGTTGCTGGTAGTCAAAACTGAGATATTCTCCTTAGTCCTCACTCCCCACATTGAGTCCACCAACACGTGCTGGCCTTTTTCTGTCTTGAGAATCCATCTCCTATCTGTTCAGTTCCCTGGACTTCTCCCGGCACAACCCTATCCTCAGAGCTTACCAAACTCTCTCTCTCTCTCTCTCTCTCTCTCTCTCTCTCTCTCTCTCTCTCTCTCTGTGTGTGTGTGTGTGTGTGTGTGTGTGTGTGTGTGTGTGTGTGTGTGTGTGTCTGGCATTGTCTGCTTTGAAGTTTCCCATATTCCTGAGATAAAAATCTTCTTGGTTTTTCTGTATGGCCCACTCCTTATTGCTTAGATCTAGCATGAATACCACCTCCTTTGAGAGGCCTGGCCTGCTTCCAATAACCAAAATATGTTCCCACCCTCTTGAGCACAGCCTTTCTTTATTTCCTTTGTGGCAGTTGTCACAATCTGTAATTATCTTGTGTATTTATTTGTCCCTCCGCAGAGATTCCAAATCTCATGAGAAGGAGTGCCCTGTCTCTTGGGTACAGTTGGATTCTCACAATCTACTCAGTGCCTGCCTTACAGTAGGTACTCAATGAATAGTTATGAAAGCAAAGAAAATATGAATATGAGAAGTGCCTTGATTGGAAGAAAATTTACTGGTACAGGGCATCATATTACAACACCATCCCTAAAAAAATGCATCGTAGTTTTCTGCAGCGTAATGAAGCCAGTAGGTAAAGGCTTTATTTAGAAACAGTCCTGTTTGGTGCTTCCTGGAAAGCTGGACTAATGGGCATAAATTTAGGCTAAAGCTCATTCGTTCTTTGAAAAATTCCCATTTTTCTCACTGTAGTATTTAAGTTTTGTTAAAAACATTTAAAATTAAGGAGATCAAAGAGTAGCAGAGGTAACCTGGCCTCCACATTTTGAAGCAGTGCACTTCTTTGATGGGGGAGGACCCTGAGTCCCCAAGAGGGAACATGCTTCCTCAAAGTCACATGGTTAGTGGTGGGACTAACGCTTGGATTTCCTGGTCACTGGTCCAATGTTCTCTCCTCTCCCATTGCTGGCCAGCTTATTTTAGGACATAACAGTAAGGCAGAACTCGTTCAGGGGAAATTGTGACCCCCCCCCCAAAAAAAATGAGTTTTAAATGGAAACAAAAAAAGGAGTAGTTTTTCAGAAAAGATCTCTTTCAAAAAGTCCCAGTGTGCGTGGGTGAATATGACTTTTGTTGCAATCAATTCAGGGGCACAAGAAGAAATCATGAGTAAAAGGTCACGGCATTCACACATGCTTACAGCAAAGGCACATGAGGAACGGCTCAGCCCCTGGGCCACAGTGCAGCCGATAGCCCCACTGATCCCTACACACATGAGACTCGCAATCGGCCACAGCCACCTCTGCCTTCAAACGCCAGGCATCAGAACTTGGGCATAGAAAGACTAGTATGTGTGGTGTTTGGACAGTGAAAATGACCTCCTTTGCTCATTTGTATAAGACACTGAGCAATGCCTCACAGCTTCCGAGAACAGCGTTCCCCCAGCCAGGACGTTCCCCCAGCCAGGCCCTCCCCCTGTATGCAACTTTCTGGCCACATGAGTCGCACTGGCCAGGGAGACAGCTCCTCCTCCAGGAAGCCAAATACACTAGGAAAAGACGAGACAGGATATTTTTCTATATTTTTTAAACATTTGCTCTCTTTTCATTTTTATTTTATTTGTTTATCTATTTATTTTGAGTCAGGCTTTTCCTTGGCTGGTCTGGAATTCCCTCTGCAGACCAGGCTGGCCTCGAACTCAGAGATCTGCCTGCCTCTGCCTCCCAAGCACTGGGATTACAGGTATGTGCCACCACTGCCCAGGATATTCTTCATGAAGAGCGTGCTGAACAGTGTCTGGTCTACCCTATCATGGACCAGAAGCCGCCACATGACTAACTGCTGTGTCCATGATGGGTTTATCTAGTCTAGTCAGTGTGCAGTACATCTCTAGCCTGTGTGATTCACTCCCGGCATCGTAAGAAGGAGGAGATAGGAAAGAACATGAGATAGCATCTTTGCCTTCGAGGGGCTCACAGAATAGTGAGAAAGGCAAGCCATTCAGTGCGACAGGAGAACATCTGAGGTGAGGGTAAGCGTGGGTGTCTAGCGTGGAGGTCAACTGAGAGCATTAGCAACTGGCATATACTTAAGGGTCAAATGCCATGGTATCTAGTACTCACATTGAAACATTTCAGCTAAATAATAGATGAAGCAAGAATGGCAAAATAAACATAAGAGATGCTAAGCAGATTTGGATATATTAGATATGATATTTCCATGCATGTTTGTACGCTCTTTCATTATGAAAGAAAAAAGACAATAGAGGTCAGTGTGGAACTCACACGGGAGTCATTGGTTTTGACTAAAAGGAAGCACGCACTGAAGAGACTCATGCCTGTTCTAAGGCCAAGAAAGATGCTGAGAAGCACAGAGGCAGAGGACAGCTAGCTGGGAAAGAAACACGGTCACAAGAAGAAGGGGACGGTTAGGAAGGTGCGTGACAGAAACACGGTCACAAGAAGAAGGAAGGGAAGAGCTAGCTGGAAGGCATAGGACAGAAACATGATAACAAATATCTCGCGAGAACAGACGATGTTAAACATTTATGCAATGCTAATCTAATCCCAGGCACACCCTCCTTCATGTCGCTTAATAAGTGGGCTGGGCGTTGGCTCATAAGCTGCACACAACAGGGTAGAGAGCTGCTCTTTAAAGGCAGGTCCCCTGACCTACAAAATGATTTTTGGCAGCCCACAAACCTCCTCTGCCATGCCTGTGGGCTTCCCTGGAGCAGAGAAGCGGCTGGGGAGATGTCAACTAATTATGCTGTCACCAAGTATGTTACAGAATGAGTTCTGCTCTGATGCTAAGAGGCCTGAGGCCACAGGACACGACAGATGCAGGGTATTGGGACGAAGATCCTCTAAGTGAAAAGGGAAGGCTTGCATCTTTCTTCCAGAGTAAATTTGCTACCACAGCAGTTCTGAGGCAAATTAAGAGGCCCTTTGATTGTAGTCCCCCTATCCCGACAGTGGCCCAACAGGTGTGTGCCTGCAGGGGGTGCCTTTTAGAGCTTCATATACTTAGTGTCATCTTGTCGCTGGTGTAGTTATTATCACCTTTTGGCTGTTCACCTTACAGAGAGCTCCGACTCCACACAACTTATCGGGAAATCTGTTACTGAGAAAAGAGCTCGTAAGCCAATGATAATGACACTGGATTTTGATTCTACTGCATGGACTGGCTTTTTGGGAGCCTAGTCTGTTTGAATGCACACCTTCCTAGGATGGAGGGTGGGGGCTTGGATTTCCCACAAGGCAGGGCACCCTGACTTCTCTTAGGACTGGAGAGCAAGGGGGAGGGGGGAAGGGAAATGGGAGGATGGGAGGAGGTGGAAATTTTAAATAAATAAATTTTTTTAAAAAAGAAGAAAAAAGAAAAGAGCTTGGCTCTGTGTCTCTTAGCATTTTGGCCAATTGTTTCCAGCAAAAACAGGGAGGGTTTCACAGGTTATGGCCCCTGAAGTTAAGAACTTTGACCTTCGGCACTCCTACACGGGTGTGAAAACGGAAAAGCCCTTGAGAAAAGTGAAGCCATCCTCTGCCTGCATTCAGAAGTCTCCATCCACCCGCGCAGTGAGGGTAGACATCGGAGACTCGGGTCCTTGCACTACCGAGTTAGCCTCCTTTTCTTTCTCTCATCCCAAACCATCCAAATCGGCTTCGTCTCTGATCTCTATTTCTGAGACATCACTGTCTTCCAGTCTTCCACATCCCCAAACCCAGCCTCCATCCCCTTCTATACTTCCTTCCCTAGAGCCCACGTTGTCCAGTCACGGCCATTCCTACAACATCCAAAGGGAAGGCATCCCTTTGCCATCCCCACCAGAGCCACTCCCTAAAACTTGTGGCCTGAGGCTCAGACCTCAGGGCATCAGTAGCAGCCTAGGACATTCAAGAGGACACTATCTGCTCATGGCCCCCACGGAGGAACTTTGGGACTGAAGTTTCTTCACCTACCACAAACGAAAGTATGAGTTTCCCTAACCCTTAATACAATTTCTGCTCCCCAACCCCAAATCTCAAGTTACTCACCTGCTAAGATCCGTCCAACTATCCAAAGAGACACGGCTCCACCTTACCCCCTCAAACCCAACAGAGAAGAACCTGGAAATACAGTTCTAGTGTGTGCTGTTATTCCTGTTTGCAGTGGCTCACACTGATCTACCCTCCACTCTTCAGGTTAATCCGGTGTCTTTGTCCAAGCTGTCCCCTCAACTTAACACACATTGTCTCATCAGCTGCACAGGGGAAAATCTCCTCCCTGGCTGGACTCGGTCATCACAGCCTAATGTCTTCTGTATACGTGACTCCCTCTGGTTTCTATTTTGGTAGCTGAACATATCCCCAATTGATTGTTATGTCCAGGGCACATAGTTACACTTAGGTCCTAGAGGCATTCAGTGAGCATTAGCCTTCTGCAAATTGACATAAAATATTTATTCAGAATTTCAAACCCTATTATTCTCAACGTTCTTCTACTTGATTAGTCACCCCTTAGAGATGGTTGTCATGTGTTATATCTACAACAATCTTAATGCATACAAGCACCAATTGACTTAACAAAGAACCGAGATAAATTCGAAATTATCTCTCCTTTTGTCCAGTGGAAGACGGAGGAGGGGGAGGAAAGCTGGGAGGCATTTCCCACGGTAAAACTGATGATTCGATCACCTCTGTTGGAAAAGGCTGCTGAGTCATCCTAACCGTACACCGACTAGTGTAGGCCAACACTATTGCGAGACTAGAATAAGGAAAGGAACTTAGCCATCATTTTCACATTTAAGGCCTCTAGCCACACTGAACCGCTGATAAGAACAGCTATGCAGGAGTGCTGAGGAGCGGAGGCAGCCCTAGAGCCCTGTTAGTGAGCAGCAGGAGACAGAGGACCACAGATCGGAAACAAACCAGGAGATTCAACTCTCATGGCATCTCAAAAGTGAGCTTCTCTCTCAGGGACCCTCTTAACATATAAACCAATTTCTTAAGGAAAAGCGATCACAGTCTCTACCGCGTATCTCTGAACACTCCCTCGCCCCCACACCGAGTCAGGTGCAGGGAGTCAGAGTTTCTCCAGAGAAAAGACAGGAAGAATCGCTTCACCCAAGAAAGGACTGAAGCTCTTCCAGGCTCTTGGGTAAAATATAATTATGGAAAAGAAAAATATAATCTACTCTAGAGACATAATTATAGAGCTAAGCCATAGACTCCATAGAAATATTCTAGGAACTTCAGTTCATTTTTAAAAAATGTTAACGTTTGAATTAGCTGCCTTTTACTGAGAGGCACCAGGCTAGATCAGCAGCAGAAAGTTTCATCTCTTTATTACATATGCAAGCATTTTTTAAAAATACAGCTAGTTAAAGTGAGAAGTAACTGAGGGCCGGCCAGGTTAGCTGCCTGTTTCCAAAGCTAGGCTTCTGAAAGTTGAGGAGTTCAAGATCTTTCGAGAAATATGCAAATCAAAGAGCTGGGGCAAAATTTGCATGAACATAGATTCGAGTTCTTTTATAACTTTTACCTTCTGGGGATGTGACAAACACAGAGACCAAGGCATAAATATCAGGGAGGAAAGAAGAGACAGGGTAGAGCCATGGAGCTAGTTCCCTACCAGTCCCAGCTCAGGAATAAAGCCCACTGGGGGAGCTTAAAACATGCTCTCTTGTCTTGGGATAATGAACTCAAAGAATTTCATATATTTATGTAGAAAGAACCTCCTGAGAGGTTAAACAGAGAACAGGGTTTTATTTAACTTCTGTCTCCTCCCTCTCTCTCTCTCTCTCTCTCTCTCTCTCTCTCTCTCTCTCTGCTTTCCCTCCCTCCACCCATCCCTCATTCCTCCCTCCCTGCCCCAGTCTCTCTCTCTGGTGATCAAGCCCAGACCCTTGCTGGCACTAAGCAAGCACTGGACCACTAAGCCATATCCCTAGATCTGAGAGGGATTATAAGGAGCTAGAAAGAGCAGGCAGTCATTACCACAGCTCACAGGGCACACACGGGGGTCAAAGGACAACTTGCAGAAGTCCATTTTCTCACTTCTATCCCGTGGGTCCTGGGGATTGAACTCAGGGCCACAGGCTTGGCAGCAAGCCCCTTTCCCCGCTGAGCCATCTCGCTGGTCCAGTAACAAACTCTTGACCTTTCACTTTTCTTTACACAATTAATCGATTCCCAGAAGAAAAAAAAAGAGACACTGTTGACTTATTTTTCACTCCTCTGCCCTGATACAATGGCCATTTTTTTTTTATAGGCCAAATGCCACAAAAGGAAAGACCAAAAGAGAGAGGAAGCAGGGGCTGAAAGAACGAGAACTTGCTGATATCACACTCCGCCCTACTGATTCTGTGGACCATGACACATCTCATCCCACTACTGACACCTCAGCATCCATCATCATCCCTGGCCAGCTGACTTTAACTTTCTGGGGAACGAACAAAAGGTCCCCTTCTTCTCCCTGTCTACAGTTAGCTCCATCATGTGGTGTGATGCTGGAGGCAGGCCCCCTGAGTGCTTTAGTACAGTATAGTCACATGCACCGTGGTTCTTTGTGTTACCGACACTCACAGAAGCCCCAGTGAGAATCGGAAAGTTACCCTCCATGGTAAGGTGGTTCCCAGGGTCGAACAAAAAGCATTGCTGTTTGTTTGCCGGTGACTCAGCCGGTCACGGATGGCATTATCCTTCAACGTGTCTGGTGACCACCAGCCCACAGGCTGTTGTCACACAACCCCTGGATCCTAGGCTTGCTTTCCTTTGCATGCATACTCTGTTTCTCTTTCGGGGTTACGGTTTGGGTATGTAAGTTTTGGGAAGTGTTGGGGGGATGAGCAGGAAAGATTAGGAAGTGTGAAGCACTCCTCTCAGAATTGACACCCAGAGTAGAGACCACCATCCTCAATTTTCCCATTTCTGCGAGGGGACGAGAGTATTAAAAAGCAATAACCAAGGAAAAAGTTAGCCAGTGCCCACAGCCGAATGCCAGGAGAGATCCCAGAAGGAAAAGGAAAAGACTGGGAGGGGGTGGATTTCTTACTTAAGCTGGACCTGTTCCAGCTGGCAAGATGAGGTGATTTTCTTAACGCTTGCAAAACCTGATTACTTTTTTTTAAAGGAATGAAGAAGAGGGAGATGTAAACACAGCCATTAAGGCAGATTTGAAGGACTTAGTTCTAAGCTAGTCTAAGGCTCCCCCAATTGTACACTGCTCTGCGCTCCTCCGCTTGTGAGACATCAATTTGACACACGGGGTCCATGTCAGTGTCCTCTGACTGGCCAATTAGGTTGGCCGAGCTCTGCTGCTACCCGGTCAGGTCAGATGTGGACGAGAGAGCCCCTTGAACAATGATAGATGTGTCTATCAGAAGCACGTGTGACACCCGACAGATCCTATTTTACTTCATCAAGGGCCCATGGTGTTTATATCTATGCAACGGGTCTTAAACAGACTGTTTAAACATGATTAAACAAGAGCTGTCTTTGCAACAAACCCCTAACAAAACTCAGATGGCTAAGAAGCTGAACAACAGACAACAATATAACACAGAAATTATTTCTCGCGAAGCTGCAAGGGTAATACGCTATAAACTCCCAAATAAAAGATGTTTTATAAGTGAAAGTTGAAGGATTACTGCATATATCAACACCTTCTTGCAACGGAATAGCATTTATCCACCTATCCATCCGCTCCTCTTAATGCTACTGCACACTTTACTATCCGTGATAGACAGATAATTGCTCTTGTCAGCCGTGTGTAATGAAGGGAGTCTGCTGCGCTAATCCCGACATTCTTATCTTCTGTGAACCCTGATTAAGGAACTCAAAAGTCTACTCCTCCATCCCTAAACTACTGGAGTTTTCTGCTCCTGCTCGGATCTGCTAAAGTGTTCTTACATTCCACTCTGTCATGAGAGGTGCCAAGTGTTTTGAGTAGGATCAAGTCAGAGTTTTATAAAAGGGACTTTAGCACAGTCTTCCAGGGTGTTAGATGGCAGCGAGCTTTGCCGCCTTTCAAGACACAGACTATCAGAAAAGCATGTTATTTGCAGGCGAAAGCAAAAGTGGCCTGAAAATCGGTTAATATTTGTTTAAAACTACCAGACCTCTTTCATTTCAAAGGCAAGCTAGTGCTGTGGATTCCTGTCTGCAGGTTTCATGTTGAATCATCATTTGTGACAGTTTGTCCATAGGAAACAGAATATATGCATTTTCCAGATATACACATGTGTGAGTAAAAATTCCTATTACTCTACCATACCTATGCATGTATATGGATGGATGGAGGGGGAGAGTCCAGTCAAAGGGACAGAAATGCTACCATCCAAGTTCTACGTCATCTAGACATCACTGCAGACAGAGGTACCAACCTCTCAAGGCTCAACATGCTTTACAGTATTCCCTGAACACGTACCAAGAAACCTCTGCCCCCAAACATATCCTTCCTTCTATATGACGTTCCCAGCCTTTAGTCTGACTAGATGGCTTTCGTTTATTTCAAAAATGGTACATGCTCACTGGAAAAGCAAAAGTGGGCTGGTCAACTGAAGAACTTCTCGTGGTTTGACTATTCCTTTCCTGGGTCCTGTTTGTTTCATGCACCTCACACCAACAATGCTCTCAGAATTAATATTCCTCCTCTTGATGTATTAACTGGTCTAGCAGCTTAACAGATCTCACTAACCATCCTTAAGATCTCTCTGTCTGTCTGTCTGTCTGTCTGTCTCTCTCTCTCTCTCTCTCACACACACACACACACACACACACACACACACACATATTTTCAGATAGTTCCTGGTGTGGAACTGTACCTCAGAACGGACAACTGCTCAGAATATGGGAAGAGAAAAAGTGACTAAAGGGGGTGGGTAGCATTCCCTAATGGGCAGATAAGAGCTTCTCAAGCCCAGAACTTCTATCAAAGTAACAAACTGACTTCCAGCCTGAAGAATCGGTGAGGCTGGGGGCTAATTTCCTGATAGTATGGGTATACACACACTGACCATGACAGTGTCACCTAAACAGTGAGGAGATGTGGGACAGAAAGAGAAGTCCTGCTCCCAACGCTGGGCCTGAAAGCCCGGGGCTCTGTTCCCATTGACTTTGGTGTCAGGCGGCAGACAGGTACCCTCTCATCTCCACGACTCTACCCGCTACTGTGTCAAGTGAGGATCTTGGAATTTGTACCATGAGATGCCACCAGGATGAAATGCATGGGAGGAGATGAACCATGCCGACAAAACCACCAGGCAAGTTTAACACGACTCATCAATGACCATTTCCAGATAATGTACCCTGACTACAACATAGCGAGGAATATACCAGAATGAGTGGACCAGTGTGATCAGACGGTAGAGAAGACGAATAAACAAGCCATAGAGGACCAGAAAAACAAGGGCTTAATTTCCAAGAGTGATGGAGAAGCCTTCCCAGAGGAGACACCCTCGGTGGGGACTTAAAGCATAAGTAGAATTCCGTCAAGCAAATGCAGAAGACACCTGTCTGGGGGGAAACAACGCGGAAGGCATGGCAACCAGAAGGAACGGCAGGTGCAAATGCTCGGCGATAAGGAAGGTACAGAGTGAAGCAATTAGGCACGGCTGGCACTGGGCCACAGCGCTGTGGGTGGAAGGCAGTTGGGCAGATCGGATGCTGAAGGGCCCTGTCATCATGCCACGGTGTCTGAACTTCATCCCACAAACAACAAGAGCCACTGAAGTATTTAAGGCAAGGGCGTACCACATGCTGCTTAGAGCGCAGGGAGACCATGATGTTCACAGAAGAGGGATAAACAGGGAGGCATGAAACCAGCTGGGAAATCACTTTTTCTGCTACAGGCCACGAGGGCAATGCTGTGTTTGCTGAGACAAGGGAGTGCCCGTGAGACGGGAATACAGCCGCAAGCACACTGAAATAATCAGAAGACGTACAGAGGAGAGACTAGGTATGAGCTCGATGGTTGACTGAGCTCCAGACTGCAAAATCTGACGGAAGTTCATGTTCAGGCAGAGAAGAGCAGCCTCAGGGGAGGCTGGGAATCCCAGATGCTATGCTTCAGACGGAACTCGTACAGGTGGAGACACCAGGAAGTGAGGGGAAATGGGTGTCTGGGGCGCATCTCCCGGAGTCATGCGCACAGGGAGCCAATGTTAGGAGGAAGAACACTGAGCAAAATGGGTCGAGGATGGGTGGAAGTTTCCTACAGGGATCCCTATGGAGAACAGACACAGAGGTGGGCGCCAGAACAGTTCTGAGTCGCAAAGGAGCTACCTGAGAGAGCCTTTTACCCCGGGTGCAAGGACATGAAATTAATTTGGTCGCCATGGTCAAAAGCAAGCTTCTCCCCGCCTCTCCGCCCCCAGCCCCGCCCCGCCCCCCGTCACTCCATACCCAGTTCTCAAGCGTCCTGGTTGATACCAGTGACTTCAAGTTTGAGAAACTGCCAAAACTGTAAGTCGAGTGTCTCCCAACCTCTAGAGTCACACTCTAGTTGTCTCTTGGGCATCTTCCTATCCTTCTAGGGGTAGTAATGAGTGTGCCGAGAGTTCACCACGGCCATGCTATTTTAAGGAAATGGAAGAACCTGGCCTGAAAACCTTCACAAAGGCCTAGCAATCAGTCACAAGTCAGACTGCCGCCCTGGACCTTTTGTTTGCATGAGCAGAACCGTTCTGGCCTAAATACTACGCTGGAAAATACTGAGCTCAGAGTCTGCATCCAGGAGCATTCAAGAATCATGAAGTGATAGCAAAGTCCCTAAAAACATACCATCGCCAGGCGGTGGTGGCACATGCCTTTAATCCCAACACTCGGGAGGCAAAGGCAGGCAGATCTCTATGAGTTTGAGGCCAGCCTGGTCTACAAGAGCTAGTTCCAGGACAGGCTCCAAAGCTACAGAGAAACCCTGTGTCAGAAAAAAAAAAAAATCTCCTCCACAGTGATTCCTATAATTTGATGGCATAGTTTATCTGACTACCTTTTAATTTTTTTTAATCTTTGAGATTATAACGTAATTACAACACTTCTCCCTTCCTTTTTCTCCCTCCAAAACTTCCTATATACCTCTTAAGGCTCTCCTTTCAAATTCATGGCCTTAAAAAAAAAACTATTACTGCAAGAATATATATATACATATATGTATATAATATACCCACACATTCCTAAATATAATGCCACTGCATGCATGTCTTCAGGACTTGGCCATTTGGCATTGAACACTCTGGGGAGGACGACCTCCTCCCGTTCCCAACTCCCTGGGTCGCCTATAGTCTTGATGGAGAGTTGACCTGTGTGGCCTTTTCCCCATCTATTTGGCATGTCCATCAGCGTCATCCTGGTTCAGTTCTCCTCTTATCTGACCACTTCCTATCCTACTGTTTGCCACTCTGATACCCTTAAGGGAAATGGGAACAGGTAATAGAGTCAATCTGTCTTCCCTCCCCTCCTCTTCCTGCACCTTCACTCCAACTGTTCATCAGAAAATGATCAGAAGAAGGAAAAGGGTCTGTCTGCAGTGGGTGAAGACAGGATAGGGATTCAAGGCAAAAAAGCGTAAGCGATACCATTAACAAAGCTGCCAACTGAAGCAAGAGAGTCACCACATACAAGAGGACTTGGAAAGAAAGTCTGAGCAGCCAAGTTGGCATGGAGATTCTCGGATCCCCTCCTTTTTCCTATATGAAAACAAAACTCCAGCGGTTGCTGAGTTCTAGAACAATCTCCACACTAATGATCTCTTCCTTTTTCCTACATGAAAACAAGACTCCAAAACGTTGCTAAGTTCTAGAACAATTACAAAAACTACTTAGAAAATGAACAATTATTTTTACATAATTATTTTCTATACACTTGAATTCGGGCCCTAGACTGGTCTGTAGTTCCGTGTACCACTTCAAAGTATGTTTGTATTCCCTAACGCTCATCGTGAAAATCAATTCCGTGTATACGGAAGGTGTAAAGTCCATTCACTGATCTCTCTTATTCAGATGATACATGTTGGATGTCTACAGTGTCCGAGTATTATCACATCAGCGCTGGTGCAGCCCAGGATTGCAACCGAGACTGTGGCGGGATAATTACAGTCCTCGAGACAGTAGCATTTGAAGTTCCCAATGAACGTTAAGTCGGTCCTACACTAATTGAGGGGGAACAGGTGCTAGCCGAGCTAGAATCACCTGAGAGAAATTGAAAACATATACCACTCCATTTTCACATCATAACTTCCATCTACAGACCTGAAAAGGGAGCCAAAGAATAGATGGAAGTGGGGAGGGTCGGGTCACTAGAATAAGGGATATGCACAATTCTATACTCCAAATTCCTGTCAATAAGTCAACTTACTGATATTTGGGATTCCCCTCAAATGCCTTTCTATCTTAATAAAAGCCTCCTGTGAGCTCCCAAACAAAAGCGAAACCACTCCTGAATGCTCCCTGCCCACTTCAGCCTCTAGTTCTTATGGGCTTTTTCATTTTTCTGTTGCTTTCTGTCACGTGATCACAAGGTCATTAATATCGACAGCTTATCTCTCTGCGAGTAGATTTCATGGGCTTCTTTTTAATTCAATTTCTTTCTGAGGTAAGCAACGGGTCAGAGATGACTAGGTTTTCTCTCGCTTCCTACAGCACTTTTGAAACTATGCATGCTAGGTACCCTCTGAGAGCTTGCTGAGCAAATAAAAGGTCGACTCCAGAGTGTGCATCAGTGAATGGAGGCGTCTAGTTGCTAGCCGCCATTTAATCTAAAAAACAATCACCACAAAATACCCATGAAAAAGAAACCTCAGCCACTCACGGAGTTAGGAAAGTTTGCTTTCTACTTAGATATGAAATAATAAAGCTGGTTTAGCCAAGTGCAGTGGTTCACACTCTGAATCCTATCATTTGGAAGGCTGAGATGGGAGAGCTGAAACTTTGAGACCAGTTTGGGCTACACGTGAGTTCTAGACTATAGAGACTAGAGTATACAGAGTGAGGAAAAGAAGGAAAGAAGGAAGGAAGGGGGGAGGAAGGGAGGGAGGAAGGGAGGGAGGGATAGAGGAAGGAGATGGAAGGAGGGGAGAAGGGAAGGAGAGGAGGGGAGGAAGGGAGGAGAGAGGGGAGAAGGGAGGGGAGTAGGGAAGGAGGGGAGTAGGGAAGGAGGGGAGTAAGGAAGAAGGGGAAGAAGGGAGGAGGAGTAGTAAAGGAGGGGAGGAGGGAAGGAGGGGGAGGAAGGAAGGAGGGGGAGGAAGGAAGGAGGGGAGGAAGGAAGGAGGGGAGAAAGGAAGGAGGAGTAGGAAAGGAGGGGAGGAGGAAGGAGGAGCATGTTGGACTTTGTATCTATTAGGCAGCCTAGGGGGTCTGACATGGCTCTTGAGGACATTTCAGTTTTCTACCTTCGCCAACAGCCTGAAAGAACCTCTATGGATTCTACTAAGATTCCGGGTTTATGAGCAGACAGTAACAAGTATCAGCAACTTGCTTATGATCCTCTTGCCAGCAAAAGCTAAACAGGAGCATCCGCCAAGAGAGATAAAGTCCTAACAGCTCATCCCAATGTTCGCACTGTGCCACGTACTTAAATATATGCCCCAAACTGCACAATGGTCGTGATTATTTAATAGAGCTCCTACCTCACTCATCCCCAAATGTTCCCCAGCCATGACACAGCTGCATGCCACCTCACCTGAACCTCCACTCTGTCAGAGCTATCTAGCGGGCACACTAGCTCTGGGGGTGGGGAGCACTTCAGAGGACGGCTTTATGTCGTTGATGCTGGGCAAAGGCAAAAATCAATTTAAAAAAAAAGCTGCATCTGCACCAAGGGTTTAGCACAGGGTTCTCCACCTGTGGGTCCCACGTGGCCACACTGGCAAATTTCTATCTCCAAAAATATTTACATTATACTTCATAATGGTATCAAAATTACAGCCATGAAGTAGCAACAAGAATAATTTTACGGCTTGGGGTCACAGCAACATGAGGGACTGTATTGAAAGGTTACAGTATTAGGAAGTTTGAAAAACACTGCTTTAGAAGGAAAAAAAAGACAAACACCCTCAAGCTGGGTTTCCAGTGTTGACAAATCACATTTCACTGGATTAATGGTGATTTTTCTTTTCTTTTGAGAACAAAATCCCTTGGCCCAGATAATAATTCAAACGTTTATACCCAGAGGCACCAAGCTACTCCTGCTTAGCCAGCTTCTCCTCAGAGGGACTGGATTCCAACCCAGGGACCACAACGCCATTTGTGGAAAACCAAGGAAACATCTGACTGTCGCAGCTGAAAGGGTCTGAGGGGCAGTGGATGAAAAGTCAACGCTCACATACACACACGACTCCTTTCAGGAGCTCCTGACTCAAAACGTCCAGGGGAAGTGGCCGGGTGCAAGCATCGCTTCATCTCTTCTGAGAATAGAGCCATATGGTTTTAACAGAGGTCCGTTTCCTGAACCTAAAGAGGGCTGCTGAATCTCAATCCAAGTAAAATAATTATGCAGACAATTCCACTCTATTACTTGCAGTGAAACCCATTCTGTGTGGTCCACACATGCCTGCTGACACCTTCAAAGAAATATTAACCCATTTTTATGTACCATTCTTTTAATGGGTGGAATGCAAGGTAAATTTCCTGTACAATTAGCACCTGTCTGATACTCAAAGTACCCTGGCCCCCTCCCTTTATTTGGCTACACACCAACACGGACACACACACAAACACATACACAGCAGAGAGAGAGAGAGAATCCAAAATTCTCCATCTCCCAAAGTCAACATCGATGCTGGGAATCCTTCACACACAATTGGCAGGTGGGAGGACTAGGGAGAGGCGAGAGCAGGGGGAAACAGGAACCCACACTCCCTCATGTAGATTCTAGAACATTCAACTACTAACCTTAAAATAATTGAGAGAAAAGAAAATAAAATCCCTTCTGCACAAAAGCCAGGTAATGCAAATGCTGTGAAAATGAAGATTTAAACCAAAGAACCCAACTAATAAGCGAAACTCTCAAAAAGACCACCCTTTGGGCCTGAACACTCTCTTGCAAACAGAATGTGCTAACACATGCCAGATTGCCCCCGAATCTGAATTTTAATACAGCAATTGGCTACAAAACAAACTAGCTCTCCCTTACAGACTATTAAATATCAAGTCTGAAAATGAACTGGTGAAAACCTTTTCATTTTGCCAACATATTTGGCGCATTACAGAAAGAATCCTCTCTCCCCATCATAAGATCTCTGCTTTCCAATACCCACCCGCCTCTCTTTGAATCAATATAAAAGCACCCCTCCTCAAAAAGACAGGATGAAAAGGTGACATGTCTCTAGCTGGTCACAGGAATTTCACTAACATGAAGCACAATCACAAACTCCCTCTTAAAATGAAAAACTGAGACAAAGTTCAGAAGGAAAGCAGGGGCCAGGCCGCCAAGGTCAGAGCCTGAAGCAGATACTAGCCAGGCCCAGGACTAACCACAAGGCAGGCCAGAAGCCTTCTCTGGTGCTGTTTTCTTTAGACTGCCTAAAAGTCTTGCCAAGAAACAGGAGAATACCACTGAACAGATATCTTCCGCAGTTGAGCATCTGAGGACTGTGACAGGCAGCCCTGCCTCTGTGTGTGTGGCCTATAGGACACATGGAGTGACCGTGCCTGGCAAAATGGGAGAAAACCAAAGGGAGCTTTTTCAGGTGGAAATAGAACAGAATTCTGACTTCATACACATCTACTAGAAACTCTCCCCAGCCCCTCACACTCCTGTCTCCCCGAAGATCCCTTACTGATTAGACAGAAACCCTTCTGCCTGCTTTCATCTTCAGTAAAACTTTTTTATTCTATTTTATTTATTTCCAATATACCCCCCATCCACTCCTCCTCTGTCCCAGTTCAGAAAGGGGCAGGCCTCCCCTGGGTATCAACAAAGCATGGCATATCAATTTGAGGCAGATCAAGCTAATTTTCAGTAAAACTCTTACACTTTCACTTTGCTCCAGCCCAAACCAGAGATATGTGTGCATTTATTTTTAGCAATCTATGGTTATTTTATTTTTATTTAAGCAATCTGTGCTTAAATAAAAAATAAACTGGTAATCTTGAAGCCAAAAAAATGTAAATGCTGTTGCCATGAACAAGAACTATGTTACCAAGCAAGTTTTAGTTGGATTGTCTTAAATGATTGAAAAACATATCTACTTAACCTTCATTTATCAGATTTCTTTTCATCAAAGATTCAATAGCAAAGTTTAAGGGCAGTGGCATACTGGCTAAAAGCATGAAATAAGGACAGAGCTCTAGGAACAGAAGGAGGAGAAGAGAGGAGACAGCAACTAAGGCTTTATAGATGGCTCGGCTTTATAGATGGTTGAGACTGTCCTCTTGCAGACAACCCGTTTGGTTCCTACTGTCTACATCATGTGGCTCCCAGCCTCCTTTTATAACTCCAAATCCAGGAAATCCAATGCTTCTGAGGTCACCTGCACTCACCTACACACACACACACACACACACACACACACACACACACACACACGTAAACCAAATAAACCCACTTCCTCCCCCAATCTGCTTTTTGGTCATGGTGTTTTATGGCAGCAATAGAAACCTTAACTAACTAAGACAAGTTGGTACCAGGAGCTGGGTGTTGCTGGGACAGACCTGATCATGTTTTGGGGTGGATTGTGGAAAGACTTTGGAATGTGGGGCTAGAAGCGTCACTGAGTGTTGAGAACTCAGGGAACTCTTCTGTAAGAGCCTGGAAGATAGGAGTGTTGAGAGCGGTGCAGAAGATGGAGGCCCGACTTGTAAAGCTTCAGAGAGAAGTTTAAAGACTCTAGCAGGACCATTTGCTATTTTGAGTTGAGATTCTGTCATTCTGCTCAGTTGGGGCTGAAGAGTCAACTGTGGTTAACAAGAGACCAGCACCATTGAAATGCAACCTTTACAGTACTGGGACAAGTCAGCGGGAGCTAAGAAGCTAGCCCTGAGGTGACTTCTGAGAAGTGTTTGCTCCGGGTCAGCACACAAGCTGGGGTCCAGAGGCAGCCAATGTTGTAGCTCATGGTGGCAACCAAGCTTGATAGTGGAAGATTAGTCACCCAGGTGGTGCTGGTTTTGAAGGAAGGGACAGCAACTGATGCTTGGCCTTGTCAGAGACTGGGAGAGGCCATTGGTGAAGGTGCAGCCTCACGGGCAGTCGGAGGCCCAACACTAAAGGGCTCATGCGGAGAAGTCAGATTTGGAGTCATAGAGAGAGCTGTAAGAGGTTGCTGGTGAAAGTGCAGCCCAGTTGCAGCAGAAGACCCAGTGTTTCGGAGATGCCAGCAGCGTGGGCTGACCGCCAGGGACAGCAGCAGCGATGGAGTGGAGCCAGGCGGAGCCTAGAGGACAAGCTGTGTGTGTTGCTGGGGGCGGAGCTGGAGAAGTGACCCAGGCCCAGAAGATCATGAGTGAATGACAGATAATTGGATATTGAGCTATTTATACTGTTGGAGTTGGGTTCTGTTTGTTTCACATTGTGACTGTGCCCTAGTTCTTCCCTCTTGAGGAAGGTAATTTAATTTAATTTAATTTTGGTTTTAGCAGAATCCACAGGTGAAAGACTTTGAACTTTTAACAGAAATTTTAGACTTTTTTTTTAAAGAGATTGGATATTTTAAAGAGACTGAAATTTTAATGTGTTTGAGTTTGTAAAGACCGTGGAACTTTTTTAAGTTATTCGTGCTTTTAATGTGAGATCTTGGGGATGAATAAGCAAGGAAAGGTGGGGCTTAATAGTGATTTGTTTGTATGTCAAGTTGGCAAGGGGTCAATTGTGCTAGGTAGACACACAAACTTAGTTATCTGAAAGGAGGGACTTTTAATTGAGAAAATGCCTCCATAAAAATCTGACTGTAAAGCATTTTCTTAATTAGTTGTTGATGGGGAAGGACCCAGCCCATTATAGACGGTTCTGCCCCTAGGCTGGTGGTCCTGGATTCTATATAAAAGCAGGGTGAGCAAAGCATGGGAAGCAAGCCAATAAACAGTACCCCTCTATGCCTCTGCATCAGCTCCTGCCTCCAAGCTCTTGATCTGTTTAGTTCCTGTCCTGACTTCCTTTGGTGATAAACACCAATATGAATTGTGAACCAAATAAACCCTTTCCTCCCCACGTTGCTTTCTGGTCATGGTGTTTCATCACAGCAATAGAAATCCTAACGAAGTCACACACTAAAATTAAGTCGTTCAAAAGTAAAGGAAACTAGTTCAAAAGGAAAGTCCCTCCAGCAATGAAACAGAGCTCACTGGAGAAAAGCAAGGGAGATGAGCCTGGAAAATTAACCATTTATCACGAAGCCCGCCTTCCAAACTTAACATCACATCAGCAGGCCCACGAGATAGACCCATGGGTAAAGGCATTTGCCATTTAAGCCTCCCAGTCTGAGTTCCATCTCTCTTGTAAAGTTACAAGAAGAGACCCAACTCACAAAGTTATTCTCTGACATCCACACACTAACTGTGGCATGCACATGTACATATTTGCAGGAATACCTACACACGTATGTGTGTGTGCATCTGCACACACATCAAAACAATAATCATAATTAAGTAAACATTTTTTAAAAAAACAGCAATCATCTTTTTGACCATTTTAATTAAAGGCTGAGATTATAACTTAGTGTTGTACTTTGCTTAGCTTGTAGATCCTAGGTCCAAGCCCTAGTACCAACAAATTGCTTTGAAGACAGCAAGGATGGGGGTATAGGAACTGCCACAGCTCTGCAGGGCAAGGACAAGAAGAAGAAGGGGAGAAGGAAGAGGAGAAGGAGTGAAAAGGAGGAGGAGAAGTGAGAGGGGAAGAGGAGTGAGAGGGGAGGGGGAGGGAGAAGGGAGAAGGAGGCAGCAGCATAAAACAAAATATTCTCCATGAATTTAAAAATAGAATAATTCTGTTTTATACCCATAATTGTCTCTAAGGTCTATCACTTCAGAATAAAGTCACATATCCTCCTTACAGCTGGGGACCTTCTTTATTCTGGGGATGTGTTTTGGTGACAATCATAAGTGCAAATGACTCCACAAAATTTTAAAAGTTGAAGAACATTCGCTAAAAAGACTTGGAGAAACCTTGGCCATAGTTTCTTAGCCCCATTCCCAAGCTTCAAGGATCCTGGCTTGTGCAGGTGACACTGGGGGTTGGTTTTCCTTCCTCCTTAGCACTATCTAGAGAAGAAACTTCCATTTTCATGACTACTAGAATATCACCAAGGTTTGGTTTGGTTTTGTTTTGTTTTGTTTTGTTTTTGAAGCTAAGAATGACTTTGAACTACTGATTTTATACGGTGCTGGGGACGAACCCAGGGCTTCCTGCTTGCAAGGGTGGTGGGATAGGTTAAAATGAACCCTTATAACTTCTGTGGAAGTGGATTGCATTCCCAAAAGGCATGGGCCCTGTCCACGTCTTCAGCTAACAAATGTAAGAATACAATTAATCTTCAGAGAAGTGTTCAAGTTGAAATCCCAAACCTGGGAAAAACCAAAATGCCCCCCAAACTTGAAACTTTCTGAATGCCTACTGATACTTTTTGAGTTTCAGATTTTGAGATATGCATTTCAGGTTTTTGAATCACGAATGCTCAATGGTTAATATGTACAAAAGTATTCCAAAACCTACTTACTCCAAAGTCTGAAGCCCCTCCAGCCCTGAGAAATGAATAGAAGACTCTGACTTGTATTGCAAAGGGAAAGAGGCCTGGACATGAGACATTAATGTCCAGTCTTGGTACTCTAGGGGGCACATGTCCTGGGACAAAGGGAAAATCCCATAGAAAGTCTGATAAATGTTCCAGATACCAGAGACAGGATGATCTGATTGTAAGACAGTCCTGGAGGAAACCCAGCATCACTGCGGACCCCATCTGTGGTACCCTGTGGGTATCACTTTCCTACATTCACACACACTCCTTTGCACTCCCTGGCAGGTATTTCCGAATTCCTTGGCTCTATGTAAAGTCTCTGAAGACAAAGCATATCTTTGTACTCGACACTGTCTCTTGTGCTATAAGAAAAGTTGGTTTTAATTGAGCAAATCATCCAAAGACTGTATTTTTTTTTCTATCAAGCCGAAGTCCGAACAAAGCTCAAATGTGTCTGAGGCAAGAGATGGAACGAGAGTAATGAAAATTAATCATGTCATTTGGCCGTATCATTTTCTTGGCTCACTTGAAGAGGCCTTGATATTCAAAGAGAAATACTTCCTACTTCAGGGGAAAAAAAAAAGCAAACAAAGAGCTGTTAAGTTTCTTATCATAAACGCTAACAATATGTTCATTGACTGGCACCTCGTGTTTAGCACTTTAATCCATGAAGACAGGCACAGAAGCTGCACACTGTCGGAATGCTGCAGCTAGACTGACAGGGGGAAAAAAAAGCTAGTATCTGCTTTTTTCAGTGGCCGCGGCAGTATGCAGTAGCTTAAATATGTTTTTCATTGTCGGAGGGGTCTGATTTCTCTCAGACGGATATTGTTAGGGAGCTGAGGGCTGGTGATGGAGTTAGGATGACAGAAAGTGAAGCCGCGGCAGGAAAGACTGCACGGCGGCTTCATACTCCCCTCGTTAGAGATGAAAGGTGGGTGGGGTGAGCTCCGGGCTCTCCTAATCATGTCACTGGAGAGGGATGCTCAACGGTATTTGGAAGCGTTCGGTTCTGGGAACGCTTCCTGACTCTTTAGACTGGATGTGTGAGATGCAGATCTTGAGGGAATTACCCACAGTGGTTTTTGAGGTTTCTGAATAAAGGCAGGGGGACGGGAAAGCTGCACAGGCATCCTGATTGACTTCAAAGTTGATTTTATCTGCACATTTCAGAATTGAATGAAGGAGAGGCGCTTTATCCACATTTTCCCTCCAGTGTTGGAACACTGGTTTCATTTTGCTCCAAACCCTTGCTAGGGAAAGAGAATGATCTTATCTTTAATAACAGTTCCAAGATGATTACATATTTGTAAATATGTATACAGACCAAGCCATAGGTACTTTTTCTCTATTAATTTATACCTTTAGAGGTTTAGGTCATGAAGATCAACAAGTTTCAAATGCTAAAATCAGAACCAAACTCTCCTTTTGTTCTCCCACAAACGCTCTTTCTAGATGATCCATTCATTTACTTACTCAACACCTACCGGGAAGGCAAGGGACTTGTTGTAAAACATTAGAATATACACCCCCAAAATACGTGCTGTCTGCTCCAGGACCTGAAAAGCTCGTAGGTGATGCAATAGCTGTACATAAGCAACTGCCGTGAAGCAATGCGTGCTAAGAACTGTAAAGGGTCACAGCCACAGTAACTGCAAAACTTGAGACAGGCAGACACCCCTGCTGAAGGAAAATACTGCCCTGTATAACATTTAAACTAGGAGGTGGGGTTTCCAAGTGGTGAGGTTTCAAAAGGTGGGTGAAAGAAGCCTTTTCGAAGCAGCAGGCACAGCATGGAAATAGATGTGTGACAAGAGATTGTTCAGGAGAGGCGAGGACACTGGCTAGAGCTGCACTAAGCTTTCTCCTGGCCGGCACAGGTTGTTTAAACACCCGGGGCATTCTGGGTCTCTGGGGAGGCAACCTTTGTTGTCACATAGTAGGTGCTCTGCTTTAATCTGGTGAGTAAGGGCTGTCACATAGTAGGTGCTCTGCTTTAATCTGGTGAGTAAGGGCTGTCACATAGTAGGTGCTCTGCTTTAATCTGGTGAGTAAGGGCTGTCACATAGTAGGTGCTCTGCTTTAATCTGGTGAGTAAGGGCTGTCACATAGTAGGTGCTCTGCTTTAATCTGGTGAGTAAGGGCTGTCACATAGTAGGTGCTCTGCTTTAATCTGGTGAGTAAGGGCTGTCACATAGTAGGTGCTCTGCTTTAATCTGGTGAGTAAGGGCTGAGGACGGCAATTACACTGCAATGCATGGACCAGTCCTACAGAACGGGAATTTTTCCAGAGCTCTCACCACCTCTGCAAAGACCCCCAACAGATATTCAAGTAGGATGAGCTACTATGTTCCGAGTTTAAATCACTTCTCAAATATAAAGGACGATTTTGTCATGTGGTTTTAATTCATTGGGTTTTCTAGAATCAAAACTATCTAGAAACCAAGGAATAAAGTTCTACACTTCAGAAAATCTTCACCAACAACCGCATCACCTTTGGCATTTGAACCACTAATACATGCCTGTACTAGTTTGTGACCGCCACATTCGAGGTGGTTCTGCACATGTTCACACACCTAGTTTGTCCAATTATATTTTTCAAGGCATTGACTATTCTTTGCCAATATTTAGATATCAAAATGAATAAATAAAATTCTATTTATGATGATGTTCCTTTTTTTCTTTTCATATTTCAGTCCTAAAATTACATTGATCTTCTGAAAAAAATTGTTTGGATAGATATAAAATATAAGGATTTCATCTAGGGATAACAAAGGGGCATTAATATATATAATATTATGTGTATGATATATATACAGCAAACATGTGTGTGTGTGTGTGCGTGTGTGTATGAACACATAGAAAGATGCTGCTTCTAATACACTTAAGAACCACCAGACTGTGTCTAGTGGGCTGACAAAGATAAGATTGTGCTAAATTGTTCTGAGCCTAGGGAAAGAGACAGAGAAGCCTGTCACTGATTGAGTAATGTGGACACATGGCACCTAGGGGATTTCACAACAAGACATCCCTGCCCCATGGTGACATAATCAGAGCTGAAACTTCAGAAAACTGAGCTGTGGTCCGTGTACAGAGACTGTTGAGGGGACAGACAGACACGGGTAGCCTAGGCAGCACCAGGAATCCTGGCGTATTACAGTTCCCTGTGTCAAGGCACGGGAGGGGGAGCTTTTACGGGGAGATTATTTAGAGATCAAACAGATTTGTGGCATTCATTTTAAGGATAAGACAGAGGTGGAAATTGAAGATGGTAAGGATGAAAGAAAGGGATTTGAGAGTTGTTTACAAAAATCAAGGCGACTGCTCATGGGCCGTATTTTAACTGAACAAGCAAGGAAGCAGCGAGGCAGAGAGCCAAGTTCAGGACTTTTGGTAATGTCCACATAGGTGGGAGTTGAAAAGACAAAGAGCAAGGAAAGCGGGGAGAGGCTAGACAGGCAGGCAGTATCAGAGCGGGAATAGCGAAGACAGGCCTTTAAACAGAGGAGGTAATCAAGGGCCAGAGGCTGCAGAAGGGACAGGATGAAAAAGCCCAGCAGAGGAGCGTGGGCCACTGCTAGAACCTTCAGGGAAGCAGTCTGGCTGGGGGAGTGGAAGCCAGACTGCAGGAGACAAGGAGGGAGTGGGCGATGAGGAAGTGGAGGCGGCTAGTCTGAGTCTTTCTAGAAACTCAGCGGTTAGAAAAGAGAGGGAGAGAAATGAGATATTAGCTCAAAAGAGCAATAAAAGAAAAGGGATGCTTGTGGGCAGTATATCTGACCCATTGAACAAGAACACATTACAGGGACTTGTCTGTGTGCTTCCTTTGCTGTCAAATAAAAATAATAATAATAATAATTGAACCAAAGTGGCCTGTGTTGTCACTCTGAAATGATACGGTGACCTGTTCAGGTGGACAGACTATATTGATTAAATATTAACAAAAGCATTTCTAACAAAAATTTGGTTTGCAAAATGGGTTTTATCTCTCCATGAGATAAACAGGAGAAAAGATAAACTTTTGACTCTTCCTGTAAAATACTAAAAACTACAAAGCCTTGGCATGCTTGAAGGGTCACCAGGGCAACCTGTGATGAGAAGCCAAGTCACCTACCCTTCCTGGGATCTAAAAGATGGCTCTACAACCATGCAGGGCTGTATTCCAACCTGGCCAGCACCCAGACTCGGACCACAGTGCGGGATTACAGTCTGCTTCTGAGACTCACTGGACCTGAAGACTCTGGTGCATTATTTAACGTCTCCAGACTCTTGGCCTCCTTTGTAAATTAAGATTACATTCTTACCTATTTTATAGGGTTATCACAAATGCTTTTTTAAATTTTGTGTGATGTATCATGTGTGTATATGTATGTGAGGATATGTATGTGTGTGTATGTATGTATGTGTGTATGTTCGTGTGTGTGTGTGTGTGTGTGTGTGTTTCAGAGGACAGTCCTCATACCCTACTTGGTTTGAAATAGGGCCTCCTGTTGTTTTTCCACAGTTACTTCAGGCTGATTGGCCAGAGGTTCTGGGAATTTTGCTAACAATGTTTCTCATATTCCTATAGGGATGCTGGGGCTGCAGTCACTTGGGCTACACCCTTGACTTTTCCCTGGGTCCTAGGGACCTGAGCTCATGCTGTGTCAGGAAGTGCTTCTACCCACTGGCTAGTATCTCAAGATTAAAGCTAGAAGTGGCTTTCCTCAGTCTCTATAGACACAAAAGGCAGATCTCTAAGCAAAAAACACAACCGCACTGACTAAAGCGATCTGCATTGTTTCTGATTTTGTTTTCAAAGCCCAAAGAGGCTCCACTAGCTGAGCTTAAGTATTGCTATTATACAAGGAAGTATGGCACTAAAATTAGTGTCCTTTGAGACTAGAACTCTCGTGACCAATAATATTTACCTGTTGGCAAGTGCCCTCAAATATAATAGAATTCACTGTGAATGGCTCCTATTACAAGAGAAAAAAGTTCAAGTCATCATGTCCTTAGGTGATTCTGCGTCCTTAGATGATTCAGCTGAGCTCCTAAAGGACCCTCAAGGGCTCTACCGGAACTTAGACATTTTCTGAGTTTCTACAAAATGTCTATGCGGAACTTCTTGGGCAAGACACACAAGCATGTAGCTCCCCCCCCCCCCGGAGTCACTGGGTAAATTATAAGGAACTCTGGTAGAGACAGAGAGTCACATTTAAGTTCTCAAGACTGCCCTCCGCCTTTAAGGCATAGAGAACAGCGAGTCTGATTTACACAGGGATTAATGTCACAGCCTTCGCAGTACCCTTGCTTCAGAAGCAGTGGGGCAGCTTCTGAAGCAGAGGACCCGCCTCCCAGAACACAGGCTGCCCCCATCGGACTGTGCAATCCCGGAACACAGGCTGCCCCCATCGGACTGTGCAATCCCGAGAGACAGTGTGAGCCACGACCCAGGCTCCGCCGATATTTTGTCCGGACAGCTTATAAGAGCATGAGATGGGGCTGAGGCCCGGGTGGGTGCCTATGCTATCAAAATGGCACTTTCTGGGGTGACTGCCGGCGTGGGAATGCTGATCAGGGGAAAGTGAGAAAGAAGATGAGGACCTGTTCAGTCCTGTACAGATTCTAAGAGCAAACTCCTCCATTTCCAGCAGGAAAGTAAGGATTGGATAATGCTGAGCCACTGGCCAAAGCTGGTTTTTCCAGCTCCATAAAGAGCAGAGCGAAGGACTCAATAATCTGGTCTGAGGCAGCTCTTACCACCCAGAGCCACTTTGGAGCACTGACCTTCACCAAAATGAAAGGGGGGCGGGGCCTGGGTTTCAGTTTCCACTCTCCTTACTTCATCATCCTGTTCCACTAAAGGGCGTGTGTGTGTGTGTGTGTGTGTGTGTGTGTGTGTGTGTGTGTGTGAGAGAGAGAGAGAGAGAGAGAGAGAGAGACAGACAGACAGACAGACAGAGACAGACAGAGACAGAGAGACAGAGACAGACAAAGAGAGAGAGACAGACAGAGAGACAGAGAGACAGAGACAGACAGAGACAGAGAGACAAAGACAGAGACAGACACAGAGAGAGAAACAGAGAGAGAGAGAAGGGGAAAGGAGGGAGGGAGGCAAGCAGGGAGAGAGGGAGGAGGAGAGGAAGTGTCTGCATGGATTTCTGTTCACCACGTCCATATAGGAACCTGGGAAGTCAGAAGAGGACATCAGACCCCTGGAACCAGAGTTACACGCCACCATGAGCCACCATGTGAGTGCGGGGAATTGAACCCAGACTCTCGGCTGAAGCAGCAAGTAGTATTGACTGTAGAGCCATCCCTGAAGCTCCCCAAACCACGTTTCTATTTAGGGCAAGTCTTGGACTTGGCAATCACTGGGCAGATCACCTTTCCATCTGAAAATGTTGCAATTACCAAGCAAGGAAGAGATGCTAAGTTGTGAGTTTGGGCATCAAGGTGAGAAGACAGTTCTTCCCGCAGAGAACCAAGAAATGGTTGTTCAGGAGTGGTGCTATTTCTTTGGTTCTGAATGCGATGCACAAAGACTCCAAGTCTTTGCTTGGTGGCTCCTATCCCATGAATTACAAAGCATGGACATATTCCCACTGACTTGCAGGACACAGACCCAGATGCAAATGCTACACTCCATGGTTTCAAACATCCAGATTTAAAGGCCCAAACTGAGGCAAAGAAAACAGAAAAGGGTGAAGAAAAAGAAGAACTTTTAAAAATTTGTAAATAAATTTCCACATCATTACATAGATAGCTCTGGTTTCATCCTATGATAGTTAGACAGAGAAAGATCAGCCACTTTTAACTCTACTGATACGATAGAAGGATAAAAGGGATAAGCCAAATAAACAGACATTAATATCGGAAATATTTTTTCCTCAACAGAAAGGAAGCATCCTCTTTTCTCGGAGTGACAAGTGCACTTAAAATGTCCAACAGAGCCAGCGGTAGCTCAAACATTTAATCCCAGTCCTTGCAAGGCAGAGGCAGGCAGATCTCTTTGAATTCAAGGAGTTCCAGGCCAGCCAGGGATACACAGTGAGAGCCTGTCTTTAAAAGAATAAAGGAAAAAGAAAGCACAGCCCTGTGATTATAATGTGACTTCTATCTTAGCATATATTTTGTTTCCTATATTTACCAGACCATAAAGAGCAAACTAGGACCCTGTCTGACCAGGAACCCTTCTCTTAAGAAGTCGCTGAGCAATATTAAACGAGGGTCTGGCTGTGAGAGGTTCCTCACTTCAGTTCACACGCCCAGGTGGCGTCTGCTCTGTGAAGCTGCTGGGCCCGTGTGTGTCCACCATCCAGACTCCGATGCCTAGGGCTGAAGCCTGCTGCTTCAACGAATGGCTGCAAATCTGGGCTTTTTCAAGCCTTCTCTTCTGTAGGCGTGCAGAGAGAGAATGTTACAATACAGATTCCACAAAGTGTGGTAATTGGTGAAGCTTTCCAGCCAGCTGTGTCAGAATGAAGTTAGAGCTAATGCCCACACGCTCAGATTTCAATCATTCGTGTTCAAATTATTTGCTCTGGAAGGGAAATGTTTACTCTTGTACACATTTGGGTTTTAACCTCCAAAACCATTGCTAGAGATTAATCTCAACCACTGAACATCTGCTTCAAAACCCAAACTCAAGTCCATCATTTCAATAACATTACAAATACACTAGGGTCGTTTTCAAAACTCCACTGTGAGCTGTGACATCCTGTGACCACACAAGTCCTTACAACCCGAGCTAGAGCCCCGACGAGGGATCCAAAGTGAAAGCTCACACAGCCGGTTTACCATGAGTGGAGGGCGCGTTTATTCACATGTCTGCTCATTACATGGAAATCTACACACACCATTTCATGTGATCTTCTCCTACATCCTTTGCAAAGAAGCCCATGAAACCTACAAGACTGAAGGTGTCAAGAAAGAACAAAACAGAACTGCCACACCCAGTAGCTTGGTGCAGAATGGGTGTTGGTACAACAGCACCACCCACTTTGGTCCCCTCTCCGAAGGATCGGGCACCTGCCACATGATTAGAAACATAAACCTGAGTTACTTCACATGACAATTTAAATAACTGTAGTGTACCGGTGAACTCTAAATACTTGCCTGTAAATCAGTGTCGTTAAAACAATATCCTTAACACAGACTCTAAGGATCCCCCCTCCGCTGAGTTTTAATTATAGTTTTCTTATGTTTTTTTTTTGCTTAATGTCTACATCTGAATATTGACTTGTATGAATGTCACCAAAGTGTCTGGAATGGCTTAGGTTTGACAGTTTGCTTTACCAGTCGGACAAGCCAGATCTAGTCACACATTCCAGACACAGCTGCCCCAGGGACAATTTTAAGGCTTAATTAAATTACAGTGCCTATCACATTTTTTAAAAAGAAAAACTAATATTGCTGATTCATTTACTAAATACAACCAACTCCGTTAGCCAACCCTGTGATAGGCACACAGCAAACTGCAAACGCTGCTCAGAAACCAGAAAGGACCATCAACCGAGTTCTGAAATGGATCGGCCTAGTCCGATGATAGTTTCTAGAACCCAAAACTAAGCATAGTAGGGGACACCGTTCTGCAGCACGCAGTCCCTTGCTTTCCGACCATGACACTATTTGGAGCTCTCCCTGTCTCTCTGGCTGCACCTGCACAGCGACCCTCACCAGCTCTTTGTCCTGATCTAACTGCAAATCTTGGGTATTTTCCCAGAGCTCTGTCCTTGGCTTTTTCTTCCATCTAACATGATTTCTGCTGGTCTATGGCTTTAAACACCACTCCAGACTTGACATATTTGACATTCTGGCATTGCAACAGGGCATTGTCATCTACAAGGTCCACAGTCAAGGACCCCACAATCACATTACTAAAAAATAAAAAAGAAAGAAAAGAATATGGCTGGAAAGACAACACCTAGAATCACTACCTTAACACTTGTGGGGACCCAAGTTGGGGTCCCAGCACCAACATTACATGGTCCACAACTGCCTGTGATTCCAGTCCCAAGGGTTACAAAGCTTCCTACAAACCTCCAAGGGCTCTCTCTCTCTCACACACACACACACACACGACGTACATTCACACACACTAAAATAAATCTTTTAAAAGAATCAGAGAATATCTCTTTGTATTTTAAGAAGGTTTATAATTTTGGGCAGGACTGAATCTGTTGCCAGCCTGAAGCACATGCAGCCTGTGGGCCACAAGTTTGACATACCTGGACCCTACATGACCCAGGCTTTCTGGTACTACTTCTATGTAGGTCTACCTCTGAAGCTTCAGGGCCAACCACTTACCCATTCACTCACTCTGCTGAAACCACCCTTGTCTCTTTGCTGGGCTTCAACAAGTTAAAGGGTCTAGTGAAAATGCCTGCTTTGGACATGCAGCCTAGATCCTTCTGCTAGATACTTTCAAATGATTCACTTGTTAATGAATCCAGGTCTCGGCTTAAATGTTGCATCTACCTGTCTCCATTAGCTTTGCCTCCTTTCTCTATTTTTCTTTAAAACCTTTAGCATCATATGTATATTTGAATATTTATTTATTTGCTTACTGTCTCCTGTTTCCAACATAGTGAAGGAATGCAGGCGTGTTAACGCATGAGTCCCTGTCCTCTTATAATCTCTGTCCGCAACTAGTCAACATGCAGAAAATAAGCCTGTGGACTGGTCAGCCTTAAACAGGACATTTATATCACACCTCTATCCCCACTACAAGGCAAGGTGGGAAAATGGCATGACTGCAACAAAACACGATGTCCAGATGCGGTGCAGATGCATGTGTGCGCTCAGTGGTTACAACAGCACAGCCAAGACCTGTGCCAATCCAAGCCAGACAGAATTGCAAGGCATCTCAGCATGAGGGTTGGGGGTGCTCAGGGGGTCCCACCCCTAGGAAAGGAGCGATCCCCAACTGACAGCTGCCCGGAGAGGAGAGTCAGTTTGCTTTAAGGGTGTGGCCCCTGGTAAGTCAACCAAGCTCCAGCACAGGGCCCCACACCCTAGCACAAACTGGACTTCATTGTTTGTGTTTGTTATTAAAGAGAACACAAAGTTGAGGGGGTAGGGAGGTAGGGGTGGAACTGGAAGAAGTTGGGGAGGGGGTTAATGTGACCAAAATACATGATATGAAAAATTTCAAAAAAAATAATAAAATATTTAAAAACAGTTTCTGATCAATTATAGTAGGATAGGAGGGCTCAATAAATACTTGTTGAAAAACTAAACAGACAATAACATCAGATTGCTGAATATTCATTGTGTTAGTTATTAATTGCCTTGCTGTCTTCTGAACCATATTTCAGTGCCTGCTGAGGAGAATTGCATGCCTTGAATTCCCATCTGCACACGGCTGGGATAGTTGTTTGCAGAGTGGTTTATAAAGCCTGACGCTGCCTGGCTAATTTAGGTAATGGAGAGCTAGAGTGAGCATCGACATACAGTCAACACACAGCTGTGCTCTTGCTTGGGTTTGGTTTGGTTTTTAGGAAATTCTACATGTAAAGATTTTAGTGAAGAAGGCTAATATACTCACTTTCTTGTGAGAATAGTTTTGCGATACCAAAAGCAAAATCAATGTATATTAACAGAGACAAAATATAAATAAAACCATAATGTCCAACAATAAATGGCATGGCAAGCCCTTGGAGCCAAAAAAACAAACTGGGGTAAATCCATCAGGAAGGTAGAACAAGAACTGAGAAGGAAGAAAGAAGGTGAGGTTTCACCTCGGGGAGTTGGCACAGAGGCAGGGACTGAACAAAGTCACCAAGAATGAAAAGGGGGGATCATGAAGAGGAAAAGGGAGAAGCGAGTGCTTCAAAGCTGCAGGGCATGGCCATGTTTGAGGGACAAAGACTGTGGAGACTTCTCCTTCAGCAAGGCTTTCCTCAGAGGGTAGAACAGAGGCCTCGAGATCATCAGGCTTTTATTTTTCCTTTGCAAGTTGTTCTTGCTACCTCCAGTCCAAAACATTAACAACCTAGCAGATATAGACTCTCAAGAGTTAGAAGTTCAAGTAGTTAGAAGGTTCTAGAACATCCTTAAAGACACCTTTTTTTGGTCCTGTCACATATGAGTGTTACTAAAAGTCAATATTTAGACCTTGCCTGGATCGCTGGGCTAAATGGAAGACTCTATCAACACTTTGTCATGTATGTGTGATGAAAGATTTTGTGATAAAGAAAAGAATCAGTATTTTGCTTGCATTTAAAGTCAAAATAATGCCTTCTCTTTTTTTGTCATTACTAAGATAAACCAGAAAGTAATGAAGAAAAATGTCTTATATAACAAAAAAGAAGAATCAGCATTTGTTTGTTGATATAGTTTACAGAGCAAAAGGGATTAGAAACGAAAGGAGGTGACATTGTACTCACCAACTGACACATATGGGGCTCTAAATGAAAGCCCACTTTAAGCTGGCACAGCTGGTTCTTAGGAACCCACTACTGCTTTCTGATGTTCCAAACTACCATAGTGAAATCCAGGCTCAAAGCAGCTTCACCAGGAGATGAAGATGTTGGGCTCAGGAGGTCGCTCAGTAGAGCGCTTGCTATGCAAGTGTGAGGACCCATCCCCAGAACCCAAGTAAAAACAAACAGTAGGTAAATAAACATCGAGGAAATAGCCCAGTGTACTTTTAACTCCTGCACTGGGGAGGTGGAAACAGGCAGATCCCTGGGGCTTGGTAGTCAGCCAGCCTAATGCAAGGGAAGAACTCTAGGCCAATGAGAGACTCTATCCCAAAACAAACAAACAAGAAAAGAAGGACAAAACCTGTGGACCACTCCAAGGTTGACCCTGGCTGTGCAACACACACACAGAGAGGGAGGTAAAGAGAAAGGGAGGGAGGGAGGGAGGGAGGAAGAGAGGGAGGGAGGGAGGGAGGGAGGGAGGGAGGGAGGGAGGGAGGGAGGGAGGGAGGGAGGGAGAGGGAGAATTTCAGATGTCAAGTTTTCTGCATTACCATTCTTGTCATTAACCTCACACCTCAGAACTCACTGTCTCTGTTTGGAGTCCAGAGTCTCTCAGTCACCCCCATTCACTGGCTTTATAAATTGTGAAGACATGCTTCAGAACCCCCAAAATGCACACTTAGACAGAGCATTTAATTTCAGTGGTTCACTGGGCCTCCGATTCCACCTACCTCAGTCTCAGACCCTCCCAGTCTAAGTCACCCTGCACTAGTCTGTGTGACAGACAGGCCCGTTTCTGGTCTCCACTCCTTTAGCCTCCCTGACTTTAAAATCAAACACCTGGTTGTGGCGGTGCACACTGGTAGGGCATGCTGCAAAGACAGAGGCAGGAGGATCATGAGTTTGATGTCAGCCTGAGCTGTGCTTTTCCCTCCCTTGACTTTGCTCTGTAAAATAAAAGCAAACACTTGACGGCCGGTTTTCTTTCCAGAAGCTCTGAAGGGAAAGCAATGACAATTCAGTTCGCACTTGCGGGCCGATTTCACGGCATTTCTTCTGTAAGGATTTGCTAAGACAGGCACTTCTCCGATACACAATCGCACCTTAGTCCTGGATCCGCGCACTGCTCTCACTCGCCTGCCTTTCCTGAAAAGACATTGTCTGATCTTGCACCTTCTCTTCCCCGACCCGATTTCTAGACACCCCATCTTCTGTGGAGATGAGCCAGAGAAGAAAAGAACTCCTGCACTCATGGGGTTGGTGACCCCAGACCCAATCTGCAGCCTTTGCTGCTGTGGGCGCTCAACCAACCCTTTTGTTTCCAGCCCCAATAAGGAGTGAGGAGTGAGTCATTGTGACCAGGCAATCTTTCCTATAGACTTTGCCCTTTGCTCCATCAGAACAAAAGAGAATAATGACAATAGCCAAACTACCAATACTTAACTCCCCACACTGACTTCATACTCTCACTTCTACATAATTCCTGCTTACTGGCACACACATACACACACACACACACACACACACACACACACACACACGTGCCAATAAATGTTAAAACAATCTTAAAGCATTCTGATTATTGGAATTTAGAATACTTTCTCTATTTTTCTTTATATTCTTTGTTTCGAATCTCAGTGCTTGACTTTAGCCTTCGTTGCAGCGAACCATTTCTCAAGCATTCCCTAGAGATGTGTGATGCTGGTAAGACCTCAACTCTGTTAAGCTTCTTTCTCCCTGGCAAAATGATTTCTTCCCTGCCTACCCCAGAGTTATTATGATGTCATTAGTATTAGGGTGGATTCTGTAAATGACACAGTGAGGCCAACAGGACAAGCCCGAGCATCCTGGCCAGGGCACCAAAGCACCCCTCGGAAGGATGCCACAGGCAGACAGAACTCTGAAGAAGTTCCAAGAGGGGAGCCAAGAGGCCCTCTGAGGATGTTGATGATGCCCAGCAGAACAGGGTAAGATCTTGTTAAGCATACTGAGCATGTGCAAAGAACCCCCTGAAACAGAAGAGGGTGAAAGGGAAGAAGAGACAAGAAAAACGAGACAGCTCAGCAATGTCAGGCTCTGAGAGGTCAGCAGCAGGACAGGAAATGACTAATCCAGTCAGCTAGGACATTCTGAGAGGAATGAGGATAGGAGATTTCTTCACACCAGTTTTTGAAAGGTGATTTTCAGAATCTTCATCAAAGCGGGAAAGTTCTCATTTTGAAGGGGACGACCAGGGGGCAGCCTGCTACTGCCATCAGAAGACAAAGTCAGCTCATAAAGAGACATATAAAAACAAAGGATGCCCAAATAAATTCACAGATATCAATAAAACTTATCGAAGCAGATACTAAAGGGATTTTATCTAAATAAGAAAAGAGTCCTCTGCAATGCTGGGTTTGAAATGGCGTGTTTAAGCTTTCGGAATTTTCTGCACTTTTTACAAATGTTTTTCTTATCTAGCAATTAAGTACTATTTAAAATGTAAACAAGGAACTAGAAATACTACACATGATACAGAGGTCTTTGTTACTAGCCCCACAATTTTGTGACTTACAAAAATAAAACCTTTTCCACGGGATCTACCAAAATTAGAAAGCCCCTCAACAGCAGCAGCAAATTGATCTATGAGATCTCAAAGAAAAACATCCTATATGATAGGTGAGATTATTCATTTCTTGTGACTAATAATCTTTCCAATGTCCCTAAGTAGAGAAAGTGGGCTACCGGTGTCTGGAGGGACCCACGGATGTTCACTGTTTCCCATGATGTCTTCATGTTGTCTTCTCTACTGCAACCCTACACCTTTTACCTTAGACCTTCATACTTCATGCTAAGCACAGATGAAGTGATATTTTGGTCTCTGAATTAGTTTAGCCTTGCCCTAACCTCTACCATACAGCTTTTCCCCAGAACTACCCCAAGAAATTCAAGCTGTAGAGCAGATACTAGCCTGAAGCAAGAAAAGCAGAGTCAAGTGTCTCTCATTAAGGACTGCTACCAAGTGTCACTTCCGTGTCCCCCTTTGTAAAGAGACATTACTGGATATAAAGATTCCAGTGGAGGCTCTCATAGACCAGCAAACCTTAGCCTGTATCCTCTCTCCCCCACAAAATATCCCTTCGCATTAGAGGAGCGTTTTCATTTTGCTCTGTGTGGAACCTATGATGGAAATTTTGACTGCTAATCTCATTGGATTAAAAAGTACCTATCTAGGACATTAATGAGGCTCATCCTTTGGGTGTATCTGTAAAGAAGGTGCCCAGGGAGGATTAGCTCAGGGGACAAAGATCTGACTTGGATGACACACACCATCGCCTGCAGTCCCAGACTGAACAGAAAGGGAAAAGATGACTTACTGACACCAGAACTCCCCTTGCTCTGCTCTTTGACTGGACAAGATGTGCACAAGCAGCCTCCCTGGCCACTGACAGGAGCCGCTCCTGTCCTTACACCTTCCCACCATAATGGGCTGACTGAGCCTTGAGCCAGACTGCCGCTGTGTCTTTGCAGGTGTTTAGACACAACACCAACCAAATAACTACTCCAGGAAGGAACTTCAAATTCAAACGTGTGGAGGGCCCCTTGATGCCAGTCAAGCAGACAGTATTCCCCTGCCCTGGCCAGGCAGGAGGTATGCCGTTTCAATGAGAAAAGAAAGCAGAGAAGGCACACAAACTGAGACGGGGAACGGAAGTCAGATCATCAAGGATAGAGCAGACGTCCTAAATACAGGACTAGAAGCCGCTCGGTGTGGCCATGGCCGGAGCGGATGGCAGTGCAGCAGGACTTGGAGGAGTACGCTCTTAGACGTTATTAGAAATGAATTCGGGAAGGCATGTTCGTTTCTCTACAAATGAAGCCCTAAATGACCAGGCATTGTACGAGTGGGCCCGCCTCTCAGTTTCGTTCCAGCTCTGCCGGTGTCCTTTCCAGTAGGTTCTCAAAGCCATTTCATCAACACTTGGCATTCAAAGGCCCTAAACCAGAGCAAGTCAAGGATGAATGCTTGCCCAATTAATATGCATACAAAGGATAAGGACATGTTATTAAAGCGGCTTTCCCTTCTTAAAGTTGACTAATTTTCATTGCCAAAGTCACAGAGGTCAAAAGCCTGATGCAAATATCAACAGTCAGTGACATACAGTTCGTATCAGCAACGGCAGAATAGAACGAAACATTAAGAGAGGGGATTGAGTGCATAGCTCTTGGTATTTCTTGCCAAGTTTAGAGAAGGCTTAGGAATGCAACCCTAATACACAAAAACAATATTTTGAAACAGTTACCCTAACTGACTGGCAAATCTTAAGCTTTTTAGCAGCCTGGCTAAAACATGCTGTGACATTTTCCTGAAAACCATTGAAATCAACCCCAAAATTAACCCGTTCAGGCATGGAAAGAGGCCACCATCTACCTGTGGGAGGTCCGTGCAGTAGCAACCCAACAACAGAAGGTATGGTTTTCAAACTGGGCGTGGTGGCTCACTTCTATACACCCAGCCCTGGGGAGGCTGAAGCAGGCGGAGTGCTGAATTCAAGGCAGCCTGGGACACATAACGAACACCGGGCCAGCCTGGGCTAAAGGCAAGGCAGTATTATACACGAACAATAAATCTTCTGAAAATTTTTTTGAGGAATGGGTTCCAGTTTAAAAGGAATCAAAAGGAGGCAAAAACAAATTAGCCAGACATTCTCGCTACTTCTCCCAGGGCAAAGAGTTCTGCCTTCCCTGTAAAGTTTTTGCATACAGCCATAAATGACTCACTCTGTCCTTAACAAGCAGCTAAAGCAGTCAGAACCAGAACCATCTATCTAGACCATCACATTTTCTTCCTCTGGTCAGTTTGGGCCACAAATCTCATGGGACGAAAGCAACATTTCATCTCTCCGTGTCAGACTTTTTTTCCCCTCCAGTTCAGTTGCTATTTTTTAACAAAGTGGAATGAGATGGTGGGTTCACATCCCGTCATGGTTTCCAGATCTGTGACTGTCAGTGAACAAACTGACCCTCGGCACAAATGTATGCTTGAGACCATCCATCTTGCGAAGTCCCTTTCTGTTAGTCCACGTCCACTCAGTGTTTCCCCTGGGCTACTAGATGACAAATTGAGTATAATTAAACAGTTTCTTTACCTCCTATCCACCTACAGCCCCTTTCTGGACAGTTAAGGAGAAGACATTCTTCTTTCCTGTGTCATTCAGAGGCCAGCAAGGAACTGCCAAACCAGGTGTCTAGAAGCAAGGAGTGTTGTGTAGAAAACAGATCAAAAGCATAGATGGGTGGAGCTGTAGGAAGCCGGCTCTGGGTTCCATCACCAGCGTCCATGTAAATTTCTGGGCATGGTGGCACAGTAGCACACTCTAGTAATCCCAGTGCTGGGGAGGAGGACACAGGCAGAACTGTGGGCTTACTGAGCAGCTAATCGGGGTGCTCCAGGTTTAGCGAGAGGCCCTGTCTCAAAAGAATAAAGGAAGTGAATGGTTTTCAAGGAATGTGTTCTGATGTCTGACACATATACACACATTGATCTGCACACACATACACCTGTACATACATTGACCTGCACACACATCCACCTGCACACACATCCACCTGCACACACATCTGCACACATTGACCTGCACACACATCCACCTGCACACACACATGCCTGTACACACACATACACTTGCACACACGCATCTGCACACACATTGGCCTGCACACACACATGCCTGCACACACACACCTACACACACACATTGACATACACACACATCCACCTGCATACACACTGACCTACACACATATAAATCTGCATATGAGCATGTACAGATACACAAATAGGTATTCTGTACCTTGGACTATGTTTTCCTTATTATTTAGAGACCCAGAACTCCCAGCCTTAAACAGCGTCCTGTAAGTCTGTGCCACCAGTGTGAGGTTCTGTAATGGCCGAGGGGAGATCTAGGAAGTTTTGAAGTACCACGCTAGACCCTCACTGACTGTCTAAATCATCCACTCTTGATCCCTTTGAGTCTCCAGACTTTCACCAAATCCTTTGTCCTTCTAGGCTAAAATATGGACATTACTGTGGCCATGTGTCCAGCCTTCTGGAAGACCCTGCCCCGAAAGCTCCTATTCGGACCTCTGCCATATCTCCATGTAAAGCAGATGATCTGCTTCACAGTGTTTCTCTCAAAAAGGTGTCGTTGGGAAAGAAGAGTTCAGCAGACAGCAGACAGGCAAATGACTCTGTGCAGTATAGAGGCCTCTGAGAGTTCAGAATAACCAGTATGTAGTCAACCTCATTGCTTATTCCTCAGAAAAAGCCAGCTTAGTTGATGATGTGTCCATGGCCCTTCATTGCCTTCATGCACGCAACAACAAAAGAGGAAAGAAAGTTGTCCTCAATAAAGACTGACAATAGTGTGACTCCCTAAAAGCAGTGACCCAGGCCTCTCTCTCCTCACCTGGTCTCCTTTCCAACAGCCCCTATGTTGACCTCAAGGGCAAAGTTAAGGTCATTAATCCCTTCCAGGGTACCCCAGCTTGAAAATAAGCCACATGGAAGGGACAGAATAGACCCAAATGTAGAAACCACAAAAAGAACTAAAGACCGAAGGTACCAAGGCCACTAGGAAAAGTGCACTGAGAAGGAAGCCACAAAAATGAAATGGGATCTGACTTCTGTCCCCATTGCCTGGGGGTGGCTCTGTCATGGGACCTTTAGTTGGCTCTCGGGTCTAATGATGATCAATGATTCCAGAAACCCAAGTCATTTTAGAAAGAAAGAAAAATATGTTTTCAGAGTATCTTTCCTTCCACGCCCACTCAGCCGCTTCCAATGTCACCTGTGTCAAAGCCTGTGCCTTAGCTTCATTATTTTTTCCCTTTAGAGAAAACTGGACCCACGTAGTTCCTAACAAAGAACTCGTCTGCAGACTACATGTGTGTGCGCTTTGTTTTCCAGTGTTTCACCAGGAAGGTATCCTGGCTGCCTAAAGGAAACCATCTGCAGGTATGCTAATGTGTTACTACAAAAGGGGTTTAGGAAGCTATACCCAAAGCAGAAGAGCAGATTAAAGAATAAATACAAGGCTGGAGAGATGGCTCGGTGGATAAAGCACTTCCCAGGCAAGAGTGAAGATGTAAGTTCAAATCCCAAAAACCCATGTAAACACAGGGCACAGTGGGGTGTGCCTGCACCCCTGGCATTTTACAGCAAAATGGGGCATAGATATAAGAAAATCCTCAGAAGCTCATGTGTCAGTGCAAACAAGAAAGACCCTGTCTGAAACAAGGTAGAAAGTGGGTGCCAATGCCTGAGGTTGATCTCTAACCTCTACACTTGTTCTATGGCTCACTGTCATTCACATGAGCACACACACATACACACACACACACACACACACACACACACACACACACACAAGAGACAAAGAGGTACAGACTAAGACACATGACACTTGGCTTCTCCTCTGAGAAAATAACAAGGCAATTCAGCAAGCAGTGTTCTCTGCTTCCTGGCAGCTCCAGTCTTGAGTTAGAAGGAACAGTGTGCTCAACCAGCCTTTCTCAGCTCAGCTCTGTCCAGTGCCTCCATACTTCTACCAGCTTTAAAAACCATGGAGGTTTCTGGCTTAGGGAAGCTGATCCTACCGACTTCCTTGCTCCCATCCTCCCTTGTGACCACGAATTCCTTGAGGCTGATTTTGGGGATCACATCTCTCCAGATCCATGTTAAATGAACTTGGGTGTCACTGGGAAATGCTTTTCACTTTTTCCAGCAGGAGAAAAATTAACCACCTTCCCAATGTACTTCCCTTGGTCCCTGGAACACACAGATCAAATAAACCCCAATTTTTCTGCCAAGAGACCATTCTCACCCAAAGTCCTAAATTCCTCATAATGGATCTTCTCTGGTTATTAATAGAGATTTTTTTGTATCACATGGCAGATCTGTTCCTCTTTTGGGCCATATTTTTCTCAATTAAAGATTCTAATGGCCACTGAAGCAAGACAAATTACCCTCATCATTTATGTCTACAAACCCCTGTGATTCTGAGCCTCAGAACCGTAATGGGAAACAGAAATCAGGCCTTTGATTTTCCAAACAGAAAGGTGGCATTTGGCTGCCCGTCCTAAGCACACAAAGGGTCGCTGAGATGGACGGAATCTGGGTAGTCCCCCTCTGCAGTCCTGTCTCCAGGAACCCGCTCTGCCCAGCAATTCCCCCAGCCAGTGCGTTCTCCTTTAAATCTCACCCAAATCCCTTGTGCGCCAGTTAAGTGACCTGCTCTTCTTTCCTGACTTCCCCAGAAACAAAACAGCTGGCCACCATACACAGCTTAATGAGTCTCATAATTTCGAGGTCTGTTATTAAGTCATTTTTCAGTCTCCTCTTCTTGGAGCTAAATAATCCCAAGTCTTTCAACTTATCCTTACGGGTTCTATTTTACAGCCTTTAATCATCACCAACGCTCCTCGCCGAACATTCTGAAGTGTTTCACGTGGCTCTCATGTTCTGAAATCCAGCTCACCTTTGGAATGATTTGGAAATCATTGTCCAGAAAAGCCCTGGATCTTTATGTGTTCCACGCAGTCTGGGGGGACTTTACCCCAACAGGTAACTGACTGCTCTGTCTGGTCTATTTTTAGGATAAGCCAGCTCCCCACATGCTGCCTGGGACCCAGTATTCCAACCAACTGCCAGATGCGGGTGAGCTCTCCCTGCCCCACCAGCACCCACTCCATTTTCCTCAGCAAGAGTACTTCAAGGTCTCGCTTAGCATACTTCCCCTGCCAAGTCCGGGCTTATGATCTTCTACAGCAAACTCAGAATCTGGTTAATCTGATCTGGTCCACTTAGTGTCATCAGCCAAGAATGGTGTAATGCGTTATCCTTTGCACATGGCGTCTGCACACACGCTGCCCTCAGAGCCTGCACTCCCAGCGTGAAGCTCGGAGACCTGCTAAGAACACTAGATGGGACCCCTGAAGCCACGGGAGAAAGGGCTCAGGGTGTCACTGGATTTTCCTCAGATCACACTCGGCCAGTGTCAGGGAGATTACTGAACCCACACACCACTTTGAGGTGCATGATGTCTGCCAGTGTCCTCCTTCTCAACCCTCAGGCCCTCCCCTGTCAAAATCAGACGTCCGATTCTGATTGCTCATGGTCAAGCTTGTCACACAAGAGACACTTTGCCCTGAAGTCTCTTCCCCAGCTTGCAAGCTGGGCTCTCCTCATCCTTCGGGTTCTGTACCCAGTGTGGCCATTCAAAAACGAGTTCCCCTCCTGTCCCCGCTGCTCTTTTTTTTAAAAAAAAAAAAAAAATTACTTGTGAAAGGTCTCTTTGCTGCCCGTATCACAGTTTGCTAGCAGATGTGGGGATGGGTGTTTTTTCTTACTTCTTACCTGTCTTGGCTCCCCAGAGGTAAGGGTGTGCTGAGTCACCACTGAGTGCTGGGGTCCTGCACCACCACTTTATGCAGGGCCAGGGAACTGAACCCAGGACTTCGCACATACTCGACACTGAGCACTATGCCAACTGACAGTCCCAATAATCACTAATTTCTTCTTTTTAGAGGTTCAAAAAACATTTGATTACTTTATGTGCACAGGTGTTTATGCCTGCATGATGACTGCACACAACTTTTGTGCCTAGAACCTGAGAGGCCTGAAGATGATGTTGGCTCCCCTGGAACCGGACTTACAGATGGTAATAAGCTGTCACGTAGGTGCTGGGAATCGAACCCAGGTCTTCTGGAAAAGCAGCCACTGCTCTTAACCACTGAGTCATCTCTCTGGCCTCTTCTTCTGGTGTTTATTTTGTAATGTTTTTTTTTTTTTTGCCACAAATGTACTTGTCTACATTTTCTATTTGTGTAATCATTTAAAGGTTTGTATGTTTTCAAGTACTAGCTTTATTTCAATTATTGTTGGTTAACTTCTACAACTCATTAGCTTCGTCTCACAAAATGCAAGGTTTTTAGATACTACATAAACGCTCCTCTGAGAGAATACAACAGGGCGTGATAAATACACACAGAGATGCGTGCACATGCAGTCTCATGCTTCCGTGTGTTCCCTTATCCCTTAGACTTCTACTCCATTTGGCAAGGCTACCGCCTAGTCAAGCTTGCTTCTCATAGCGCCTACTTCTCGACAGTAACGAAGAATGCGCTGGGCTCAGCCCCAGGAGCTTCCACATTTTCAGTGGCACAGACGTTGGAGTGTTCTCGTGGTGAATAACTGAACAGGAAGAGCCCTGGGATCCTTGCCCAGTCCTATAAATCATCTGCTGACTTGCAGAGTGACACAGGGAAAATTAGCTTTCAGGTGCCCGTGCCTCAGTTTCCCCTCCTGTAAAATGCCCGATGCTTCCAGGCTAGGGCTGTGAAGACAATCGATGAGGTAATGTCTCAGTGTTTGGAAGTCCTTGGCAGCAAGGCGCTACATAATTACTGTTTGGTATTCACGCTGCCCTTTATGTGTGCCAAGCACTTTATGATCCTTTCTCGGGAGCTACTCCCAGCTACTGTGAAGTTGCCTTCATGCCTATTTCCATTGAAAGAACGAAGAAGTAGAACCAGAGAGACATTTAGAGATGTGCTGAGGGTCACAAAGGTGGCTTCCAGGTTTTAAAAGGAGGGTCTTCCACATTGTCCACGTTCCTTCACGACACGCAAAGTCACACCTTTCATCTGAACCAGCCCAACAGGACACTTCCCTGCTGAGTGACTCGGAAGGTATCTTTGGGGTGCCACACATAGCCGCTTGCCTTTTCAGGTTGGACAAACTATAAGAAGGTGAAACCGAAACCCGTGTTCTAGAATTAGCAAGCCTGGGCTCACACTTCTTGGCCTATGCATCTGTCCTTCTCCTCACTTTCTGTCCAACTGTCTGCCTTGGGTACCTTGGGTACCTTGGCCATTGCTTGCGGGAGACGAGTTTTACTGCTGGCCATTTCCGAGCCATAAGGAAGCATAGAGAACAGTGCACGCAATCTTGAGCTTCCATCCACCCGATCAAAATATATGCTAGCGTATTTATACCCCAAGTGTAGTTCCTGAACATTAGCGCCACAAACGCAACAGTGAAAGAGATGGATAAATATGGAGCCGGGAGAGCATAATCAGTTCAAGGGTTAACAGGAAGGTAGAAAATACCAGAATGCTACCCAGTCATCTGGCCTCTTCCCCACCAGCCACTTCCTGCTTCCAGTGAGAGGTACACCAATCACCAATCGACATTGCAATCACTCCACGTACCTTGCCCAAAGACAGCTCACCTTAGAGCATGGTCTCTTGTCTCTCATAAATCATGTCTCTCTGGTCCACATGCTTACTTTCTGGACTCCCTTTCATTTGGTCCACTTACATATAAAAGAAGGCTCCTTTCGTTCTGAGGCTATACTGTCATTAAAATGACCAAAAGCATATGGTATAATCACGTGACGGTGGTTACTCTGGCGGGTCGGTGAGGAGGTAACATCTGACCCCCAGGTATAATCATGGAGCTCCTTAACATAAATTTGAATAGAAAATTCTGTAGCAACAATTTCGTTTTTCCATAGCCAGGCAAAACTAAAGAAACAGAGGACTTAACTTTCGCCTCTGTTCTTTGTCTCCTCTTAGAGAAAATTCTTTCCCACCTTTTCCTTACTTACCTTCCTTATGGTGAACTCTGCAGAGTTTGGGACCACGGGCAGTTAAAGCCCCTTCCTTTCCTCTCTTCCAGGACCCATTATCGGCCTCACATCCCACTTTCTTAAACTCTGCCCAGCTAGTAAGGGCCTGCAGGTCTTAACTCAAGGGACTCCCTAGGGGAGTAGCTCTTGGGCACTCGCAGCAAACAGGCTCAACATGATGCCTTCACAGGGCCATCTTTGCTTTACAGGAGCCAGAGCACCCATTGGCCGACATTTCAGGAACAAGAGCCAGGTGCTCATGGCCAATAGTTATCACCAAAGGGAAAACTGAAGGACCTAGACCAAGAGAAAGGAAGCAAAGACAGAATGGTGGGTGAATGCATCAGTAAGTGTCATGAGTAATGTAAGCTCTGTATAAACGGGTTTAAATGGATGCTGCTGACTAATCCCGAGAGTCTGAAATAAGGGTAAACTTAAATATCACACAGCAGGGGACAGAAGGGAACTGCAGTTTTGAGTGTGCAGACCTTTTCACAAGGACAGACAGTGTGATTAATTTCGCTAAGATGAATATGAACATTAATTGGTAAAGATAATCAATAAAAGAAAAAAAAGTATAGGGTGTTTCTCCTCCATGGAGGGGAAGGAAAGTTATGTGTATCTAGAATAAAACTAGACAAGGAAAATTCCATGACAGGAAATCTTTGCAAAAAGGTTATGTTTAAAATACAGAAGGCCCTGAAAAGACTCTTAAGCTTAAAACTGCAACAGCAAAAATGTACTCGCGTTTGGTGTGCCAAACCTACGTGCAACCCACTGTGAGAGGCAACGTACAGCCAACTGCAATGCTTAATGTGGGTGTCCACAGTCTCCAAGATGGGCAAAGACTCGTGATCTGGACACTGTGGCTCACTGTTTACTTTCTACCCCTTACTCTCCAAGACTAGTGGAGAGAGATCAGAGATTCTCCCTTTCTCCTAAATCAGCTAAAATCAGCTCCCACAGAAGGATCCTATTTCATTTATTTTTGCCTATGAATGTGAGTCCAAGTTACTTTTTCTGGAGACATTTTGAGTAAAAGCCTCCATCTGCGAATTAATGGAAAGGCTTTGGTCTACTAGCTAAGGATTTTAAGTACCAGTGCGCAGCAGAATAGAGGAAACTTCCAGAAGCATGCATGCCCTTGCATGTGCTGCATGGCACCACACTCCAAATAGCCTCTCATTCTAACCATCGCCTGTAAGATCGTAGTAATATTTGAAAACTAAGTGGTCTCTATGTTCTCTTCATTTCCCAAATCACTTGAAAGTCAAGAATAATTCCTGTTCCATCAGCTGCCCAAATTGAAACTTTAACTTGAATTTTATGTGGAAGGAAAACTGCAATTCTGCTGACATCATAAATGTCCTCCTATAAAAATCCTAGTTAGGAACAATTCTGACCACAAAAAAAAATAAAACAATGATTCTTTCCCCTTTCTGATTTGTAAGTATAAATTATTCTACCCAAGTCCAGTTGCCCTTGGATAAAACACCACAGGACACGAAACAGAAACCAGGAATCTTTCTGTGATCACAAATTGTCCCTCAGCAAAAGGAAAAGTCACTTTCTTAAACAAATGAGAGCCTTCCCCCCCAGAAAAAAAGAAATCAATCTTTTTTTTTTCTTTTTGAGTCCCTAGCACTATTTTAAGAATGAATCATTTCTGACCTACATTGAGACACAAAAGCCTGACACTATTAGATGGAGCCTGTGTGGAGACTTAGAACACATGTATCATTTAAAAGCCTGCTGTGCTAAGTTTAGTTAGAAATAAGTACATCAACCTGGATGTATACACGTGGAAAATGGGTCACTATGACAAAGGCTCCTGCTCACAGGAGTCCTAGGCAATGAGAAAGCACACTGGGAAGGAGGAAAGCCAGAGAAGGGCACAGCAGGGACACGAGCATGTTTTAACGACTGCGATAATTTGCCATGAAAGGATGTTAAGGCCATGGCTCCTTGCTGCAGCATGCCATGCGCTCCTGAATTAAATTACTGCCATGCAGTCTGCTAGCAAAGGAATGTGTAAACAGGCCATATAGCCTTGCATCAGTTCCACAGACTGTTGCACAACGCGAAATGCCTCTCGATGTGTCATTTCCTTCTTGGCCACCTTCCCAGCTCCTGACAGTCAGTCAACAACAGAAAAAAAGACTGAAAGAGATTTAAAACTGTTCTTCTAGAGAGCACATTACTCCAAAGTCTACCAAATACCAGAGCCAACCTCCACCAGCAGCACTTGTCTTAAAGAAGCGGAGGTTGGGGGCGGGGGTTCTTCCTGCCGTTATTAAAATATTTAAATAATGTTTATATAACTAGGAGCTGAAGGGTTGGTATCTATGACAATGAAGCTGCTGCTTGTATATGCACATTTGTAAATATCAAAATGTGAACTTCACCTGTAATCTCTGTTCCTTGGGGACTTCGGAAAACAGTGGCCAACCCAGGTGAAAGTCTACAAGTCAAAAGCTTAGGATTGAGGAGGGGGTTTGGTGAGTAAAATGCACACTACACAAACATGAGGACCGGAGTTCAGAGCCCCAGTACCGTGATGTTTAAGGTTGAGCACAGTCGTGCATGCCTAGGGCCCCACAGCTGGGGAGGAAGAGGCAGGGAAATCCTGGAGGTTCCTCAGCTAGTCATTCTTGGTCAGCCGGTGAGCTGTAGGTTCAGTGAGAGACTTTGCCTCAAAATATGAGAGGGAGGGTCATTCAGGAAGACACCTAATGTCAACCTCATCTTCACACACACGTTCACATGTACATGTGCAAACACACATATATGTACACACACACATATGTGAGCGCACCTACACAGAAGTTAAGGAGTTTTTCTTGTTGATGTTTCTCAGGAAGAACTAAACTTCAGGGTCCTGGCATCAGGAGGAACACAAGGCCTATGATAGTTTTCTCAAAGTGTCTTCATAGGCAGCAGGAATGTGAATATAAGAAGTGTATCCAGAAATATCAAATAACCTTAATGTTTTCTACTCTCCATCCATGCAACACAACTACCTGCCCCCCACCTTTGTTCATACGTGAGAACGGGCCCAAAAGAGTCATCTACCATGCCTAAGCAAGCAAAAGGCATGGCCAGTCATCATACGAAGCTCAAGGAGAATACAAAGGAATGGCAGGAAAAAAGTGAGCAACCCCAGATGTTCTCTGGAACGAGGAAGAGAAAATGTCAAGCTCTCTGCTCTCCCCACCCTCACAGGCCTGGGAAACAGTCCCAGAACTCACTGGAATAGCAGCAGAGAACAATGAGATGCTACTTCAGGGTAGGAAGGTGGAAGTACTGCCACCAGACATGTCTGGAGACTACGAAGGAGGAGCTGGAGCGATGGCGCAGCACTTCAGAACACCGACTGCCCTTGGCGAGGACCACATTTGGGTTTCCCAGCACCCACACTGGGAGGCTCACAGCCCCACTGACTCCAGCTCCAGAAGACCCAGCATCCTCTTCTGGCCTCTTCAAACGCCCACACCCATGTGCTCACACCCATGCACAGACGTACACATACACATAAATAAAATCAATCTTAAAAAAAGAATGAAGAAGAGTAATGCCTCTTCGGAGAATTTTGAGTTTGTTCATGACTTAAGGACCAGTGAAAATTTATGTACAGGAGAAGTGGATGTTTTGTATGTGGGGCCCAGGTCACAAGGCATGCCATCACGGTACAAAATACCCTGTGCTTCCTTAAAGCCTCCCAGACACTGAAGAGCCCAGCAGAGATGCTGCCGTCATGTGCCCTGAACCTGTGGGAAAAGGGTTGGAACACTGTGGGGAAGGCAGGGCTCCTCCATTGGCCACCACAAAGTACTGCCGCATAGATGTGGCCATTGTTAACCTCTTTTTGAGAGCACGTAGTTTACTTCCTGGAAGTTCAACACACAGAAGTGCTTAAAGGTTCACTTATACATATTACATGTTATATGTCAGAATGTTCCAGACTGGATAAAATAAGCTACAAGATTTCCAGGCATGGGCTCTCTATGGATTCATAAGACATTTCCGCTACAGGGTACTGTTACCAAGCGAGGCTTGTAACAGCGTTTTCTCCTTCTCTCCTATGGCTATTGATGTGGCTCACTTTGATATTAATCTACTGATTAACATCAGCACCGTATGATTGTAAGGTGCAATCTCTCCATAGAGATTTAAATAACCCCGATTTTAAGTCAAGGGGTCTTTCCGGCTATGAACCCTTGAAAACAATCCCACCCCACCCCCACCTTGCAGGAGGGTGTTCCGCAGTTAGTCACGTGTGCAAGCCCATCATCACCCAGGTGGTTCCGTGAACCACTCACCTGTCATGCCTTTGCACCATCACTGTAACCAGTGTGATCACTTCCTCTTCGATCTGGGCTTCGCCTGTGTCTTGATTTAACCAGGGGAGTGTAGAGGAAGCAGCTCCACGCAGGCTCTGACCCTGAGCTTTAGGAGGGTCTGGCAGCTGGCAGCCCCTATTCTACACCCTCAGAAGCCCTGGACTGCCAAGCAGGGAGTCCGTCACAGCTGGTGAGAACTTCTGGAGAGGCCCTAGAGTCCCACGAGGGAGGGAAGACCCCTTTTTCTGGGGTCCCTGCCAAAGCAGTAGACACAGGAATGAAACCCTTGTGGACTGCCCAGTACTGGTCCCCATCTGACGACAGTCATATGTTAGACCACACACAAGAGCAGAAGAAACAGCTCTCCAGTTAAACTCTGTCCAGCCCATGGAATAATAAGAAACGCTCGTTTAAAAAACATAGGTGTTGACTTTGCATAGGGGTCATGTCAGAAGATGCGGCACAATGCTCCTAGCTAGAATGACTTACCTTTCCACGTCCTTCAGTCTGTATCTATTCCCATCAGGCCTCTTTCCTGACTCAGAATCACTCCTAGAGAACATGACACTGCTAACTGATTTCCCCCTCCCTGCAGAAATCCTTCCAAATCAGACTGGAGTCGGAGGCAAGTGCATAAGCGGACCAGAGACTCCTAATCGGGAATGATGTGTAAAAGAGTTAGAAATCCAAACTCATTACTGCGGCTGCTGACGCTGTCCTGGCTTCTCCTGCTGGCGAACATACGGCACTTGTTCTTCAAAGCTAACTTGCCAACAGAAGGTCAAAGTTCCGTGCCTCCGTACAAGACTTACAAATTTGGGATCTTACGCATGATGTCATGCCTTCAAATGATAAGCTGGGCCAAGGAAAGAAGCGGCGTTTTGCAAAGAACGTGTGCCGTTCTCGTGTTTACGCTGCTTGAGATGAAGGTCCTAGTAAGGCATAGGCTATGTTGCTTTAAAGGGAAGTTTTATAACTGAGATGAATCACAACTGTAGAAGATCAAAGTTGAAAAACATCAATGATGCCATGGGGTACTTTTTAATCTTGTAATGAGTGATGATCATGTGCTCTTATGAAGTGAGTCCAAACTGCCAACGCCAGATGTGTATATTAAGAAAGGGAGTTGTTTGGGATGCGACAGTCCTGGCTCAGCTGCCAGAGACGAAAACACACGGAAGGGTGAACCCTTTCCGTTTGGACTGAACAGCAAGTCTTGGCAGATGTGTTGGTAAGTAGGGCCTCCGCATGGGACTGGGGTGTCACATAGCACCCCGTCTGGGAGTTTGTAGCACACAGAAGTGTTGCTCATCAGTTTTGCACATTTCTCCCCAGGCGGTGCGACCTAAACATCTGCTCAAAGCACAACTCATAACGTGGATCAGTGTAATTCACACTGATGGTGCAAAAGTTAGTAAAGTTTCACTCAAGAAAAAAAAAACACAGTAGCGAGCAGATTATGCAGCACCTGTTTCCTGAACACATACATACATACAAGTCTGCAGCAAACTCGTGACAGGGCAGCAATCGCTACCATCTGATGAACACTTACTACATGACAGCTATCACACTACCGAGTTTACACACCACGTATCGCCTAGCATTCTTACAGAAACTGGTGTGAAAGACAGTATTTGTATTAGTCTTTTAAAAGATTAGAAAAGGGGGGCCAATGACAGCTAGGGACTATGTCTGTCTGCAGACACCTAAGCAATGCTGGCTTTGGGATTTCAGTCCAGGCAGTGTGACAAACACAACCAGTGATCTCATTATGTGTCCTAACCCAGTCATCTGGGCCTCTGGAAACAATGAGTTCTATATACACACAGGTATTCAAGGAGAGGGCAGGGAAAACCCCTGACAAACAGGGATAATAACACCAAGTCCTGGACTCCTTCACGACACTCACGTAACAAACAGAAATATGCGACTTTGGTGGCAAGTCACAGCTCACTCAGGAATTACAGTTGGGGGAAAAGCGACTGAACCAATCGTACTGATTTTCTTTTTCTCTCTGTTGAGGGAAGTCTTTTATGAAAACCTCTCTCTGTTGAAGGTTGACAAAATAAGCCACTTTGAAATCTAGAGTAGGGAAGGAAAACTATATCTTTTGGTCACATATGGCCACTATTTGTTTTTGCAATGCTTAGGGGTTTTTATAAAGATATCTTTATTATTATTTATGTGTGTGTGTGTGCCTACATGAGTTTATGTATACCATGTGTGTGTGTGTGCCTACATGAGCTTATGTGCACCATGTGTATGCAAGGGCTTACAGAAACCAGAAGGATTCAGGTCCCCTGAAACGGGAGTTACAGGCAGTTGTGAGTCACCTAATGTGAGTGTTGAACACCAAACAAGGGTTCTCTACAAGAGTAGTTAGCACTGTTAATTGATGAGCCATCTCTCTGGTCCTGTAAATAAAGTTTTATTTAAATATACCTGTGACTACTTGTTTGTGTGTTGGCTTAGACTGCTTTTGCAGGAATCCTTAAAAGTTGGGTCCTTTTGACAGGTGACAAAGAGCAAGGTAGAAAGATAGAACCCAACAGTGTCCAAGTTGTAGGTTTAACTAGTTACTGATAACTAGATACAGCCTACATTCAGGCAAGTAACCGTGTGTGTGTGTGTGTGTGTGTGTGTGTGTGTGTGTGTGTGTGAATGTCATCACATTTTCAGACGGTATTCACTTTATAAATAAATAAAGCTATCTGGATATGATGGCGCACACCTTTAAACCCAGCACTCGGGAGCCAGAGACAGGCAGATCTTTGTGAGTTCAAGTCCAGCCTGGTCTACAAAGTGAGTTCCGGGACAGCCAGAACTGCTATGCAGAGAAACCCTGTCTCAAAAAACCAGGGCTGGTGGTGGGGTGGGGTGGGGAGGGAGAAAGAAAAGAAAAGAAAAAGGATTGCTACAAAGATAGTTGGCCTTGCAGATCTGTGTCTACTTCCTACCCTCCCTCAGGACCCAAAGCAAAAAATCAGATCACATATGCAGCGTGCATCCTCTATTTCAAACCCGCACTGCCTTCAGGATACTCATCTGACTTCACAGGCCAGCAGAGCTTTGAAATGAGATCCTACCATCTACACTGGAATCAGAAGGAGCTTTCACAAAGCTACCAGCCTGCTCACCTTTTCCCATCTCTTTTAGAATGGGGCAGAACCAACCCTTCCATGCCTCTCCCCTAACCAACAACTAGAAATACACATACGCCCAGACACACACACACACACAATAATAGCTTCTCTGTGTACTGAAGAAAGCTGCTGGGATGAGCAGGAACCATGTTTCGAAGGCAAATATTAGTAGTGTTGAATAAATATTAAAAGGCTATTTGTTGCCTTATGCACCAAGGACCTGCCTCTTCGTCCACTTAAGGGTTTGTCAGGTAAATGGTTAGAAATCAGAAGAAATCAACCCTAACTTATGGCAATCCAGAAAAGACTAGCAAAGCCCTAGCTAGCCAAGACATCCTTGATCTGATCTCTTCCCCTATGCGGTACGACCTCTGACCCTTGAAACTTAAGATTTGGAAGCTCTCACACACACCACACATGAACCAAACCACCTAGTAGGATATTCCCAAACTGGACAGGGCCAGCACTGACCCAACATTAGGAATTGGGGAAAAGACCATACACAGAAAAGGAGGGGGACCAAACCTCACAGACTTCTTTTTGGGGCAGGAAGCCTTGGTCACTCAGGCAATCAGTCAGCCTTTGTGGAGAAGACAACAGCAAAGTGGATGGGGACCACTGTATGAGCCCATCGCTAAAAGACAGGAGGTATGGAGAGAGGTTTTGCCTCTATAGAACTCCTCTCTTACTCTGGGAAAAGGAAGGAGCCCACCCTCACTGTCTGGGTGGGGGAATCATCTTAGAACTTCGATCACCCCATCATAAGCCACATTTAACTTCCTAAGAGCAATGCCTCGGACTCCAAAACATTCAGTCAGCAAAGGCAGAGCTTGTTATGATATTTATATCATACTATATGGCACAGAACTCTTCACACTTCAACTTCAAATAACCTTTACTCTGCAAATGTGTTTCAGTGCTGCTATGCCAAGCTTGCTCAAACGCAGTGGGTGGCAGGAGCACGGGGTGGAAGCCAGTCAGATCTGCCTCAGATTCAGGAAGAGGACATATATTGGCCCAGACAGAGGAAGTACACTACCTTCAACTGACTGCTGGATAAACCTTCTGGATAGACAGACAAGAAGCCAACGTGAACTTAAACCTAGTTTGTATCGCTCTGCTACAAGGAACTATCTAGAACACTTACTAGAAGAAAATGACCGTACAACAGTGTTGTAACAATGAAGCAAGTTATCATTTGCAAATAAATTCTTTGTAATTAAGCCCTGGTGCTCTTTATAAAGGGAACTGAGTGGGCGAGCTAAAACGCATTCTTGGGCCATGGGAAACACACACAAATGCTTTTTTGACTAAGTTTAAGATTTTTTAAGTTTATAATTTGCTTCCTAAGCCTTGTTGGTCCCTTTGACCCTGCCCACTGCACAGAATGGATGAGCAGAGTTTCTTAGCTGAGTGTCTCCAGGATGAGTAGCTATCTGCTTGTTCCCCAGCGTCATAAAGCCCTAAGCAAGTCTGTGAGGAAAGTGGCGCTATTGGTTTTTTTTTGTTTTCTAGAAGCTGTTAAGTTCTATTAACAGCTCTTCCCTAAAAATTCATAGTGACCTGGGACTAACTCCTTCAGAACAAAGGCTTCACAGGGTCTCCACAAGCTCCATTAGCACTGACAACAGGAAGGCAGGTACTTACTTCTTGGTTCCCGGGGACCATCCACTGTCACTTTAATCGCTCTGTGATAAGTGGCCACTTGGGGAGGATTTGTGAAGACTGTTATGGTCAAGGTGAAGCTCTTGCCTGCAAATGGAAGAAGGGAAAACACAAGTGGCTCTAAGTGAGTGGCATTGATGACCCTACAGTAATATATGTTGACATCCACATTTCACTGAATCATCTCTTAGGGAGCAACCAATCGGGAATCCTTCCTCTGAACCCCAAACCCACTCAGGAACACTTCTAAGTTTGTTCCTGATTAAGATCCGAATCTTTCCTGAGGTTCTCTGCAAGATGCCTCCACCCCGCCCCCGAATATCTCCTCAATAGTGAGAACAAAACCCTGGGGCCACTTGAAGAGGCGGCCCTACTTTTCCACTTTCTCCAAGGTCAGGAACACAACCCTGTCTGCAGGTTGACAATTGAAGAAGTCTGTATTTAGGAGCAGGTCATGACCCCTGGAGAGAACAATAGTAAATTACCGTTGGTGATGCTGTTTACCTCACGTAGCCTTAGCATTGCATCTGCTTAACTGAACCGCAATAAGATGAATAACAGGGAAGCTGTTATGGGAATCATTTCAATGAGAGTCCAGGCCTCCTGTCCCAGCCTTAACACGCCTGTGGTATAAGATTTCATCATGGGGCAGTTTTCTTCTCCAGTTCATGCCTCCCCTAACATATATCTCATAGCTAAATCTGGAAGGAACTCACGACAGTAACTTACAGTAACTTAGTTTTGGCTAAGCACGAAGTTTTACTTTTGGAAGAGATTTTCTGCAGTGATACATTCCTTCCTTCTGATGCCTCAAATTAATGAGCTAAAAGTGATGAATTGTGGTGTGGGGGCAGGGCAGAGTGTGGTAACAGATCTGAATGTCTGCTTTCTCCAGAAGATACTGCTCTCTGTTCTACAGACTCACTGACAGTTGTAATCGGTTAGATTTGCAATGGTTAGTCATGTCAGATAGTCAAAACTGCAGACTGTTACAAGACAGGAAGAGGTGGGCGTGAAACGGTGACTCAATAAAACAGCAGCGGGCTGCGCCGAGAACCCGGGCGTCTGCCCCTGCAGCAGATAAAAAGCTCCTTTTGTGTTGCTTTGTTTTTTCGGTCAGATTTTTTTCCCTCTTCTACTGAAAGCTGAGAGTACTAAATCAAAACACAAATCTTAGACAATATGTAGCAATGTGAAGTTTAATACAATCTTTTCATAGCTTAATATGGAACAGGTTATGCGCCAGGCTTAATGGAGAACAGGTCTTTGGCTGTCAAATCTACTGAATGGCTTTTCTTTTCAAACCAGACCATGTAAGTTCCTAAAATCTGGTTAAGAAACATATCATTTGTTACTGTGTGTGGATAGGCTTAAGACTCTCGACTGCTTTTCCATAGCTAAGGGGGTTAAGAGGGAAAGGCAAGGCAGGAATGTGGGGGATGGAATTAAGACAGATGAATATTGATTAGAAACTTACTAAGCTCCAGCCACACCGACCACATTACCTCACTTAACCTTCCCAAGTGAGAGTCATCACCCCAACTCACGAAGAAAGAAACCTTAGCCCAGAGAAGCTCAGTAACTTACCCATGGTCCTGCAGTTAATAAATGGGGAAAGTTGGGAACTAAACTCAAACCCTTCTGACCTTAGATCAAACATCTAGGGTAGATGTGTAACCGGGAGATAGAGATGGTTCGCATGTGTAAGGCCCTGAGTTCAATTCCCCACAAAGAAAAGAAGAAGGAAGAGGAAAGAAGGGGACAAAGGAAGAGGAGGGAGGGAAGGAAGGAAGACAGGGAGGAAGAACAGAAGGAAGGGAGGGGGAGAGATGAGAAGAAAGAAGAGGGAAGTAAAAAGTTTTCCCTGTTTTAACATAGAATACGAAAAAAACAGGTAACTTACTTCTAGGTGTGTCCCAATTAGCTCCCTGTGCCCAGGAAATAATAAATATAAATAGATTAGTAATGGGTGAAATTGTCTATTTCTCAGTATTACTGATGTTTCACATTGTATTACTACATACGAGATATTACATGGAATTAAGAATTTAATTCAGTACAGAACAGAGGACTTATTGTAAACATTAATGTTGGCCAGAAGACTAAGACAGCCAGGAGTCTAAACTAGTCCTAGAAAACTCAAAGTCAACAGAAATGGAGATCAAAAAGTTGAGTGGGAGTCCCAGATTAGGAACTCAAAGCAATGGCCAAGTCTCCGGATTCAAAGTTAATTTGCATTAAGACATTTTAAAACACCATTCTAGAGGAGATCAGTGGTCCACAGACTTGGGATTACATTTCTAGCAGTGGCTCCAAAGGCCATGGTTGGAAGACAGCATCCCTGGCGCTAATGTTAATACATCAAGAATGCCTATGGTTTGCTCTTCCTTACTGTCTCTGCATGACCTGCTAGTGAAAATGCCCACGAATGTATCATGACTGTTCTGGGAAGCGTTCCTATTGTGAACATTGACAACCTGTTTGGAAAATAAGTTCTCTGCTCCTCTCAAAGTCAGAGAAATACACTTCATATCGAAACAGAACCAGATACAAAATTTACCCTTCAAGCCCAGAGTATCAGAATACTCAGAAATGAACTAGTTTTCCCCTTTTAAAATGCCTTTAGGACTGGAGGCCCAGTGGTTAAGAGTGTTTGTTGTTCTTGCAAAGTACCAGGGTTTGATTCCCAGCACCCACATGGAGGCTCACCACTTAGACACCAAGCATACATGTGGTACACAGGTTCACATGCAGTCTCGGCACTCATACACACATAATAAAACAAATCTAAAAAGTATTCGTGAGTAAATGTATAAAATCTTGATAAAAAAAAGAAGAAACCTCCTTTTAAAAGAGGTGGGGTCATGGGAAAGTTGACATCTGCCATCTTCCAGAGTCGGTTCCTAAGGCTCAAAGTGTGCTTTCACAACGGAAGCACAGCCAGAAAGCGCTCTTTGCTCTTCTGATTAGCCCCTGTGTGCAGTGTGGAAGAAACTTCCAGAAACTCTGACCTGACTCACTAATTCGTTCACCTTATAATAATGCATTTCCTGAGTCAAATGTTTATGTGGGCATTTGTGACTTCCTTAACTTAAAACAATAAGTTTTCCAAATTCCACTTTCTAAAGAGGTCAGTGATACATGGATCCAGGATTGCATTTTTTTTTACATAATTTTATGTGCATGAGTGTTTTGCCTGCAGATATGTCTGTCTAGCGTGTGCATGCCCAATGCCATTGGGGGTCAGAAGAGGGCATCGGATCTCTCTGGCACTAGTGTGACAGACAGTTGTGAAGGGCCATGTTGGGGCTAGGAATCAAACCCAGACTGGTCGTCTTGAAGAACAGCAGCTGCTCTTAGCCACAGAGTCATGTCTTCATTGTTAACAGTGGCTGCGGTGGACAGAAACTTACGGATGATCCACTAATTCGAGACTAATGATGATATTTAAAACAAATCTTACTTGGGCTGGAAAGGTGGCTCAGTGAGTAAAACAGACTTAAGGTCAGATTCTCAGTACCCATGTTAAAAAAGGGGGGTGGCAATGTGTGCCTGAAACCCCAGCAATGGAGGGCACTAAACAGGAGGATCATGGGAGAGAGTCACCCAGTCTAGTTGACACAGTGAGCTGCGTGAGAGACCATGTGTGGAAAAGAGACTGAACACGCCATCTCAGCATCAACCTCTGACCTCCACATGTACCTACACAGGCACAGGTATCAACACACACGTGTGCAAACACATTCGTTACCCTCTGACACACAAAATCTAAATCCTACTTAGGCAAAACTAGTTATATCGTCTATAGCTTTACATAGAAACTTGTCCTGCGGTACCACCCAGGGCCATATCACTTCTTAGACACGTAGAGGGACTGTCACTGAGAGACATTTCCAATTTAGACTTAAAGGCTGCCAGGAAGGGCCAGACTGCAAACGGGCTTGTGTCCTAAAATGACAAAACACCACGTTTTGTGCACTGGAAGTGCTTTAAAGGGCTTGTAAATTAAATGCAGCATGCTTGATATCAAAAGAGATGAAGCACACCAAAGAAGGACGGACAAGGAGTGGGGGGAGCACACCAAAGGAGGATGGACAAGGAGTGGGGGGAGCACACCAAAGGAGGACGGACAAGGAGTGGGGGTGGGGGAGCACACCAAAGGAGGATGGACAAGGAGTGGGGGTGGGGGAGCACACCAAAGGAGGATGGACAAGGAGTGGGGGGAACACACCAAAGGAGGACGGACAAGGAGTGGGGGGAGCACACCAAAGGAGGACGGATAAGGAGTGGGGGTTGGGGGAGCACACCAAAGTAGACAACGACGAGAAAGAAGAGAAAGAAGTGGTCAAAGACATTTTAATCACTTCTGTGTAAAATGTTAAGAAGAAAAGGGAAGAGGCAATTAAACAACATGACTTCATGCCAGTTTCATGGGTGCTGAACTTTATCTCAGGCAGTTTTGAGTGCCTGGCCCTGCAGTGATCTAGGGAGCAAGAGTGAATGGAGACGTGGATGCTTTGTAAACCTAAGGCCCAATGTTCAGTTTCAGAGAGTCTATGTTTCCACAAGTGAAAAGGTTAAAAGAAACATAATATTTATGGGGCTTGGTTTTTGTTTTGTTTTGTTTATCTTTTGAACATCATCAAAGATCTATTTTGTAAAGCTGCGAGAGAAAAACCCATCCACTGGGCAAAGCATGCGGTGAAGACTTAGAGACGGAGATGAAGACCTGTGAGAATCAGAGAGGAAGCTGGGGACAGACTTGTAAAAAGCAGGTCAGGCTTGAGGGTTTCCTGCCCCTGAAAACCTGACTCATTCGCGTCGGGAGCCGTCTCTGTCTTTTCTCTCTCTCTCCGTTTTAGCTTAATCTTATTGCTTCCTCTCATTCAAAGTAACACAGTAATATAAAATCTATTATTAGTGATAAATCAATTTCTCTCTCGTTCTCTCTCCACCCTCTCTCTCCACATGCACCCCCCTCCCGCCCGGTCTTGAAGACAAGTCTGGACCAATTTCTCCATCCTGCCTCTGGCAGCAGACTGGAGCACTTCAGTTCCTCCACCACGTCCCAGCTGCTTCAAAGGAAAAATCCTACTTTCTTCAGTTAAGATCATAAGAAATATAGGGGGAGGGGGTCAGCTCTGTTTGGACATAATTACACTTCATCAAAAGAGGCTTCCTTCATCTTCCATGCGTGAAAAGTCTGCAAGCAGTTAAGTCTGTCTTTTTTTTTTAATATAAAAATTGCTATTTGGGAAACCAGCCAAAACTCCAAAAGCCAATATAGTAAAACAGCACACACCCTTTGCTTCCTTTTGAAGTTTCTTAAATAAATATGTTGAGGGTTTGCAAAGTATACTATCACTCTGCTATAGTTTCTAGTCAAATTGATCAGAAAAAAAGGGTGATTTAGTGTCTCTATAACACAACAGTGCAATAAATGAAAACACAAGTTTGGATCTGTAAAATAAAATTAAGAGTAGCAGTTCATCCTTTAAATGTTAAAAATCACTACTCTGCTCACAGTAACATAAGAAAAAAGATACAATTTAGGCAATTTAGAGTGCCCAGGTACATCGTCATGGTTACAACTAGAGTACACAGGTACCTCCTTATGTTTCCTTTTTTTTTTTTTCAGGAGAAGATGGGAGAGACAACTGTATTGTGACTCTGCAACAGTAAGTAAGAAACAAACAGAACCATGAAGAGTAGATGAAAGAATGAATGAATGAAGAGTGAATGAATGAACGAACGAACGCACACATGCCCTCCAAACCTAATCAGTCGCTAGAGGGAAGCTGCGTCTTCTCATTCTTCTAATGAAGGAGCACAGAAGCTGTTCCAGAGAGGAACCCTGCAGTACCCCTCTCCCGGAGTTTGAGCTCCGCCCCTCAGTTTGGTCCAGACAGCCGCCAGTGACAGCATCTCATTAGTGTGCTTTCCTTTCTTTTCCTTAAGTTAAAAAGTACAGCTTCTTGGCCCCATTCCTAGAAAGTAACTAAAACCTACTCATCGGAAACAGTCTTGCTTAAATTTCCCTTATCAAGTTTTTACAATGGTAATAATTTGACATATGACCCAAACTAGAGTGTAATTATTAGACACAATTGAGAATGGGTGTTTCTCATTTCCGGATTCAAACCTGGGCTGCAGGGAGCACACACACAGGTGTCATGGTTTTACTTCACCTCAGTTCTAAAGTGCTCCTACTTTTTTTCTCTTAGTGTAATACTTAAAATGGAAATATTAGATTCAATAAATTGAATCAGTAGCAGTCTTTCTGGAGAACAAGCAAAAAAAAAAAACACACAAAGTATTGATTTTCTTAGGAGCTCCACCAAAAAAATTAATTCCCTTTCTGAAATTCTAAGGATTATCTCCTGTTTCATGACTCCCCTAAATGTTCCTAATGTGATTTCAGATGATTGAACACCCTAAATGCCGTGAGGCCATTGGGGTCCTAAACATTGCTAGGCAATATTATAGTCACTCTAAGTAAGTAATTCACTTATTCAAACAAAAAGTCTTCAGCCAAGTTTGGTGGCCTTTAACCCAGAACTCTAGAAACTGGAGCAGGCAGATCTCTGTGAGTTCGAAGCCAGCCTGATCTACATAAAAGTTCCAGGTCAGTCAGGGTTACATAGTAAGACCATATCTAAAAATATACCCCCTAAAAATGCCTAAACAATTATTTTTAAAAGATTCTTATTACCAGACTAATTAAGTCATTCAAGGGTGACATCGCCAAGGGAAGACAGTGTTCTTGCTGTCCCCACTTCAACTCAGGATAATGCTGATACTGTGGGAAATGCTTCCAAAGCAATCACTTTCCTGTTCCCATTGCCTTTCCATCTCAAGTCACGTGACTCCTCCTACTTCAGAACTTGATGCTCCAAGCATCCTTCTCCCTACTGTACACACTGAACCCTGTGAAGTCAGGAGCTAGTTCTTCTGAGAACACTGTTTAACTCTTCAATATCATAAAGCAAATGAAAACGGCCTACATCCTCAGGCGAACACTCCAGGGCATCTGGATCGGTTTAAACAAACCTTCGGTGGCTCTGTCTCAGTAAGAAGATGCTGGGTTGCATACAGACAAGTCCATGTTGCATCAGAGAGCTAAAGTGTTTACTCCACGGCCAGCATTAAAAAGCAGAGACCTACCTCGTCCACTCCGGCCCACAAATCTCAGATCGTTGAACCTTGCGACTTGGTTTTTCATAACAGCAGAGGCATTTCGGAGCTCAGCAGAATAGTTCTCATCGTTCCCTGCCATGACAGTCACCACAGTCCCATCTGGTACCTCTCCGAGGGCTACCACCTACAGGAAACAGGAAACACAGAAGGAACAGTGGCACATCAGAAACACTGAAGGACTGAGAACACATGCTCACTGTAAATGTCTTATCGGGAACCCAGTGTGGTGGTCCAGTGACGGCAGACCACAAGGGAAGCATCTGGATTTGGGCAGCGACAACTCTTCAGACACACTGATGTCTCAGGGTTCACCCATTTTGAAAGCAAGCTAAATTTCCCTTTATTTATTGTTCAGTCCTCACAGAGTATATGCACGTTTTTATTAAATCCCCATGTTAGACTGTCTGCAGGAATTACACTCCAGAAAGGAGGCTGATACCCAGCTGCAGATTGCACCATCCATATTAAGGTGTCAGCTGTCTACAGCTCCAAGAGCCCTGAGGTGTGGTCTTAAGTCAGACCTTCAGCTAAAAGCAGAAGAGTATTTATGGGCTCCAGAGACAGCTTAGTGGGTAAAGCGCTTGCTTTGGAAACACGAGGACTTGAATTCAAATCCTCAGCACCATGCAAAAAGTTGGGGGGGGAGACATGGCAGTTTGTATGTGCAGTCACTGCTACAAGGTAGAAAACAGGCCATCTTGGGGGCTTGCCAGCCGTCCATCCTAACCTAATGTGCAAGCTCCAGTCCCCAAGAGAGGACCTGTCCCAAAACCTAGGGTAGAGGGGAAAAGAGATGGCTCCCTGGCTTAAATACTTTCCACCAAGTTTGACTTGAGTTCCGTCCCTGGGACCTACAAGAAAAGAGAAAGAGCTGACCACTTGTCCTCCGACCCCCACATGCACAAGCATGCATGAGTGTGCATACATAAGAGATAAATGCAACCTCAAAACAAGGCGGAGAGCAACTGAGGAAAACATGCCAGTGTCAGTCTCTGGCCTCCATATGCACTCTGACGGCACAAGGCACATGCATGCGTGTGTGTGTGTGTGTGTGTGTGTGTGTGTGTGTGCATGCATGCGCGTGCACATGAGCGAGCGCGCGCGCACACACACACACACACACACACACAGAGAGTACCTGATTAGCTCTACGGAAAAGGACTTTTCAGGTGAGGTTCCTACTTCCTGAATACAGACCAGGTGGGGGCAGGTGTCTCACAATTCATCTCCCTACACAGGACTCAACGGTCGTCTTTTAATGAGGATGTGAATGTGCGGTGCACACCATATTCTCGGCTGCGGGCCCCATAAGATAGCCAAAGCTATCAAACGAACAAAGTCTAGGCACAGAAGAAAGGTCTACCCAAGGCAGAAAATGATCATGACAAACAAGTAGTACAATCAAGAACAGTGCCCTGGGCTGGGGAGAAAACTTGGTTGGGAAAGTACTTGCCTTGCAAACGTGTGGCCCAGAGTCTGATCACCGGAGGAAATGAAAAACACCAGGAGTTATGGCATATGATTGTAATCCCAGCCCCGGGGAAGCAGAAAAAGGAAGATTAGGGTAGATCAGCCACCCTACCCTAAACGACAAATCCTAGAACCCACGGAAAGCCAAAAAGAAAAAAACCAAAAAACAACACCTAGTGTTGTTGATCTCTGACCTCCAAACACATGCACGTGCACCCGCACCTAAAGAAGCACACACCCATACCCACAACCCCATTTTATTCCTTCTGCCATGTTGGAATGCTACATTTGTCCCACCATGGTCTTTAACAGTTAATCTGAAGCTTACCAATTTAGGCAAAATACAGGCTAACCCATCTGTCTCTGAGGCTAACTCATTCAGAATCACTTCACACAAGGTCTGCTGTGTACAGTGGGTTAACATGGAACCTTGCTGAGAGAATGCTGGCCATGGGGAACCTTCCCTGTCACATATAAAACATTCTGTTTCCAGTCCACTACGAAGGCCTTACTTCTCAGTGGCAGTCTCTTCCTCTCCAGGAACTCCCAGGATCCTCTGCACCGCCAATTGCCATTTCATCATTTAGTGCCGAGATATCTTATGATAACTCACCAAGAGCTCCAGCTGAAGTGGCCGTTCCGACAAAGCACCCCTCTGCATTTGCCCATCTAGCAAACACTCCACTCTGTCTTTCCCCACTTCTGCTTCTGGGCTCCCGTTTCTTAAAATTTTCACACAAAAAATTTAGATATTCCCGAACATACTTGGTATGGATCCTCTTTAAAGCGTATTTCCTGTCCAGTGATACACAGGTACTATATTTTAGGACTGAGTTGTCCCTGTCTGTGACCCCCTCCCCCTAAATGTCCCCATGCTATCCTCTCTCCCAGCCAGGAAAACAACCAATTGAAATAAAGCCTTGCCAAGGGGTCTGTCACTCCAACTTGACTCTTAGGCTGTTTCTTAGTCTCTTCAACCTCATACCTTGTTCAGTTCAAACTCAAAATACTTTCCTTAAAATGGTAGAGCTCACGTTCCCAGCATCCCACTGTGTCTAGTTATCCTCATTTTTACAACACAGAAATTGATGATTAATTTCTAATTAGCCCAAAGTTTAAAGAATGGCCTTCATTTCATGAAGATTTTTACATGTCTCAAATCCCAAAACAGTGCCTGGCACCTTAGGAGGGGCTTGACGGGTATTTAAAAAAAAAAAAAAAAGGAGCCAGAAAGATGGCTCAGCAGGCAAAGCACTTGTTATGCAAGCATGGGGGCTGATTTCAAATCCTCAGAGCCCACGGGAAGACTAGACACAAAAAGATGCAGGGCTGACATTTGTAATACCTGTACCCTTCCTGGGAGATGGGGTGAGAAGAAACATATGAGTCATTTGGCCTGGTACCCAGCAACACAGCAAAGACTCCAACATGGTAGGTACCAAGGACCAATATCTGAAGTTGTTCCCTGACTACCATATGCCTGCCATGGCACTCCATAGTCACCCACGCGCGCGCACACACACACACACACACACTCACACACTCACACTGTGAAAGAGAGGAAAAGGATGCGTGTGCGCATGTATGCATGTGTGTACGTGTGTGTGTGTGTGAAACACGTAAATGAAAGAGTTCCATAAAAAGCCCTGTTCTCAGCAGCCAGCAGCTTGTGGGCTACCAGCTAAAACGCTGAGAAAACCAGTTGTAGGATGAGTCAGCCTCCCTCAGCAGCAGCCCCGTGTCCTTGGTGCAGACTGGTATTGCCTGGAGAACACAGCTAGTCTCAACTCAAGATGTCTCCTGGGTCAGAAGTAAATCCCTTGAGAACAGACTTCCTCTCTGCCACCGTGGTCTAACAACTCGGGTGGGGTCAGGGGAGTTTTCTAAAACCTGTGCTACACTCCTGAAGGTGAGGGTTTCTCCGAAGCCAAAACTGCACATCTGAAAATACAGAAATAATTGACTTGTCTGCCAGAATTTATCTGAATATTAAGACATTTTGTGCATTCAGCAGATTGCATTTTAACGTCTGCCTTTCTATCTCAAAATAAATTAATGAAGGTGAGAGAAAGCAAAGTACTGTTTTAGAAGAGACTATATGCACTGAAAAGCAAGAGCCGCCACTTCCCCTACTCTTCCTTCCTACATATCTACATGACCCTTACACCAATCATTTCCTCTCTGAGAACCACAGTTTTCCAACAGAAATTGAAAATAATTTTTAATGCTATAAAATGAAGAAGATGCCACAGAAGCACAGAGTGTCATTACAGTGATCTGAGTTTGGGTAAGGTAAGGAGAGCGACAGTTCCACATCTGCTGTCCGCTAAACACTGGCTTTTCATGACAAACATTCTTTAAGAGTGCCACCGAGTATGTGGTCCTTCTCTTCCTGGACTCAGATGTTTTGCAGTATTGTTGAAAGATAAAGGATGACCCCTTGCGGGTTTCACTCCAATCCTGCAGAGTTTCAGAAAACAATAATAGTAATAATAATGAACTCTGCCTCAGTTTAAAGTTTTTAAATAGCTTGGGACATTATTGTTCTATTACCTATTTTTAACATAACGGACTTTTTTAAGTTAGAAGAGAACAAAAATTGATTCAATATGAGAAAATGTAAAAGAAAATATCCCTAAGAGTGAAATACATAAATCCCCTTTCCTAAAGCAGCATAACAATGGTTATGTTAAATGTGGGTATGTTTTGCATGTCATATTTAGCAAAACATATGGATATTCACAAGTTGTGTGTACCTTCTATGAGGTTTAGAACTGGGATTGGAGGACATGGCAAGACACACAGCGACAATCTTTCTATTAAGGCTGGACTCTAGTCCAAGGGCTAAAATACAGTGTATTTTCTGTTATTCATTCTATAAGATCAGACTGACCAATGTTCTTTTCTGAGAAGGGGGCGGCACATGTCTAGGAAAGGGGAGTACTGTATTTAACTGTATATCACTCAGAAGTATAATTACATGTTTGATACTTTTTAAAGTAGATGTCTGAGGCTTAAAAGTTTCCTTTGAATATTCTCAACCATGTTTATCTAAAAGAAAACCAAAGAATGAAGAAATTTTTACACATTTCATCTGTACCAAACCCAAGCAATGGAAAAACATTTTAAAGGGAAAAAAAAACCAATTTTTTTAAAAAATCACTCTTTAGCTGGTTAAGCAGAAGCATGAACTGAATTTTTTTCCAATGCTACCCAACACAAAGAATTGTTCTGCAAAGAAAAATTTGTGATGAAATCCTAATAATTACATTTCTAGGTGTTCTTAAAATGTAACAATTACAAAGTCAAGAAAAGCATAGGAAAGAGAGAAGTCACTTTCTGTTCTGGCTTTCCAGAATTGAGAAAGAATTCCCTTTAGTTAGTGCACCCCACTGTAACCAGCATTTAAACCACCCAATATGCAGCTTGTACAAAATGAAGTTAAAGAGTATTTAATGCTAGTGATATTGAAATTATGTCTGAGACCCATTCTGACTAAATCTGGGCCTCACGCTGAGCGAGGAGTGATAGCGAACTTAGCTTAGACCCCTGGTCCTGTGGTCTTACCACACTGGAAGTTTGAAATTGCCCATGACTTCTCCATGGACAGCAGTTTAGTCTAACCTAATCAATTACTGTGACAGATTAACATTATGTTGGCATATTGCAATGCAGTAAAATGAAATATAATTATTTCCAAAATAGAATCTGATCATCTTTTTCTTTGTAATGAGGAGAGAGGCAACTCAATTATTGCAAGAAGCAAAAACAAAAGAAAGCTGTATCTTTTTCAAATTAAACTATGAAATATTTCAATAAATTCTGCAGTGTGGCTTTAGAACTTAAGCCAGGAAGGCTTCCTCAACTCAAAAAAAAATGAATTCTAAAAGAAAAATAAGTACAATATATCATCTTAAAAATGTAAATAAATGTCTAACAGAAAAAAGGTGATTTTTTTTTCAGTTTAAGCTAGCAATCCATGTGCCACAAATCACATTGGCTTAGGTCAACTAGCAGTGAATATCCTGGAACTCTGAAAATATACAATCAATGATGCCAGAGGAGAAAGTACAAAGAAGGGTGCCTAACCATACCTTTCCTCCAACATAAGTTTTCCAAAGTTCAAAAAAATATACATTTTCTATCTAAAATTTATTCTAACTTACAGTAAGTTATATATATTCAGTCCCACAATGTAGGCCTTTAAATGAGTTTTACAAAAAACTGCATCTTGTCTTCATACAACCTGATGTACTATGATTGACAGAACTTTGCAAAAACAGTATGTGCTGGGATGAATAAAGTTTGACAAGCTCAATGATATTTTCCCTTATTAAACTACAATTAGATTTTTTAATATATAAACAAAATCTAACCATTAAACACCTAAGAAAAATATAACTCACTATCACCAAGTATGTATAAGTTGCAAATTTGCTTTTGAAGGAAGAAAATCTGCCTGTGATGTCAACAAATCAGTCTCAAATAGAAATTGCACCATCATTTGGAAACTTTTCATCAACACTGAAAGACGCTATTAAAAATATAAAATTAACTAGGAGTACTTGATCATATATCTGCATATGCTTTCTCCTACAACATTACTAGGAAAAAAGTAACACTGGTGGATATGGATGGTCTCGTGTTCTCTAACTTAAAACAGTGATATGGGCCTATACTGCTCTGAGTTTTAAGATATACATCTGGATGTCAACGTAGTCTTTCAGCTTGAAGCTATTTAAGTCAACGTAGTTATGAACCCTGAACAGCCGGCTTCCCAGGGAAGATGCTGACAGGCCTCTAACTCAAAGGACGCTCGCTACTGGATGCAGGGCTGACACATTCTAGCCACTCTGCCCACCAGACCAACCATCAGCTACTGAGTTGAATTTGCAAATTGCTTCGTCCTGTCACTAAAATCATCTGTGACAGAAAGGGCCTAACATCCTCGAAAAGGAGCCCTAAACTATTTTTGGGGTTTTAGTGAGATACACCTGAAAGAAATGTTAAAAATATTTATTTCCATTTCCTTGACACCTGGAAGGGCTGTCTATTTCAAAACTACAGAACTTTGGTAAAAGTGCAATGGAGACAACTGACTTTGCATGGAGACCACTAGCTGTTTTGTGGGTTTTTACGTGTTGAATATAAATTAAATAATTTTTATTTATTCTTTTTAAATGCCCAAATTATATTACATGAACAATACCAATAGCTTCTGTACTTTTTAATATAATCCATTGTCAATATCATGTTGAAGCACTATTTAAATCATCAGAGAGCAAAACAGTCTACTGAATTCATTTCTGGCCGGCTGCAGCCAAGTGTGTCACAAACCTGAAGTATAGGCTCAGTAAACACTGTATTGATTTGAACACTAGATTTCTCAACAATTATGTCCTCTCGTGGGTGTGAGCGTTTTAAGGCATCTATCTACCTCTCTGCTTTTTACCTAACAATGCCATAACTTATTTTGTGCATAGCTCTGGATATGATAGCCAAATTGCTGTCACCACTTTTGAAACGGGGACTTCATATTATTTCTTCACTGCAGATGTATTTCATTACGTTGAGAGTATAAGAAGTCTGTTGCACTCATGCATTTACTCCCAATGCAAGTTATTTGTAAAAGGCTGTTGCTACATCATTGAAATGAAAATCACAAAAGTCTCTGTCAAAATGTGTACCTTCAAATATCCCTATATATTTTAAGCAGAGAGACCAAATTGTTAGGAGTGAGCCTCAGCTCTCAGCCACTCTACGAATGCCGTTATACAGGATGGGAAGAACACAAACTCTAGGTAAACCCAATGTATTACTAATTTAAATATTACAATATGCCCTTTGCTATCAATGTTCTGTCTACTGGTTAAAATAAGAAAAATGCACTCCGTAATTAGAATGCTTAACGACAAAGAAGTTCATTTCCAAAGAGTTTTAGAAACTCGTCAGAAAATTCAGCTTTGAAATCCAAGAAAAGTTCAGATTGAACCGCATTCTATCTTTATCCCCAGATATTTTCCCTGCAGAATGCTTGTGCTCAATATCAATTCAGTGTTTAAAACCAACAGTTCAAGACAATTATATCCTAAGCACACTCACATTAGAAGATGCAGAGAACTCTTGACAATGAACCAATAAAGTTAAATCCTTACACTTTAATGCACGGCCTTGCATAGACAAAATATCTACTGATTTGCAATTTTCCCTATTTTCATTTAGGTTTGGAAAAAGATTTTTAGCTTGGTTTTTATTTAAAAAAAAAAAGTCTACCCTCACAGAGACTGCTTAGAAAATTCTGGGCCCTTAGCTGATAAGCATTGTAAAAGATACCTCTAATACGAAATATCATTTTCTACAATTTCACCTATATCTGACCTCTTCACATCACAAAGAAAACACTAATCGACAAAATGGACGCTCTCGAAGAGGAAAACTGCCTGCCCTGTGTGATTTTTTTTTTTTAAGAGCACTACTTGATCCAACTACAAAAAGAAACTTGTCAGAGAACGCAACACACACCTCTTCAGTAAGAACCCGTTCAGATTGCTGCTCAGATAGAAGACCTAAAGAGATAACTGCTCCAATTGACCTGGGCTCCTCCTGCCACCCCACCCACACGTGGAATCTGAATTGATGCGTGGGGTACCGGTGATCAACAACTGGGAAATGCAAGGGGCCCGTGGGAGTTTGGCACCAGAGTGAAGGATGAAGGAACTGGCACAATTCTCCGCTTTTCTCCTCCCCACCCCCGCCTCCCGCTTTCTTTCTTTCAAGATCATACTTAACCTGCTCTCCACAGATGCCGGGTCCCAGACCCACCCCCTAGAACTGGAGGTGCCTTTGGATTCATCTCCCTGGCTGCCTCACCCCCTTCATCCCTAGGGTCTAGACCAGCGAGAGTGGACAGTCATCAGTCCAGCAGTCTCTTCTGGTGGGGGTGTTCCACGCCAACAACACCTTCCGGGATAGCTCCAGGAATCCCAGACTACACCATAGCTATGGCCAAAGGCTGAGGACCCGAACACCTTCAACCTGCTGGCGTCTGCCCATGATTCCCACCGCTACCGGTGCTGGCAAGCTAACGGACTCCGGCGGAGGAGGCCGCGGGGGCGCACCTTGGCGCCCAGGCCTCCGGTGGAGCCCTTCCCAAGCAGATGAGACTTCTGGGGTTCCGGCTCTTTCAAGGCAATAAAGCAAATCTATGAATTTCACCTCTGTTTTCCTTCTGACCAGCCAAAGTTGCTCCACAAGTTTCTCTCTTCCTCCCAGGCGAAGCGAGGCGGAGAAAGCAGCCTAAGCCCTGATTCCCCTTCCCCGACGTTCATCCCTGCACTCGGGGATCTAGTACCCCGGACCCCGCAGCTGCCGGGCCTCGATAAAAGCAGGGACCCCGGGGATCCCACCTTCCTCCGAGTAACGGGAACCGGAGCCCGCCAAGGAGGGCTCGAATGTTCCTGTCCGTACTCACTGCCCCGCATCCCCAAGTTTGCTAACACCTCAACCCTCTCACCAAGGCTGGCAACTCATCCCGCCCCAGGGGCAAGCATCCTCCGGCGCCGGCACCCCGCGGGCACCAGGCCCGAGTCCCGGAGCTGCCGAGACTGCCAAGCAGCACCCAATCCAGGAAAGGGACGCCTAGTCCGGAGTAGCGGCCTGCGGCTGTGGGGGAGGCGGGAAGGAGAGCACGGAATCCCGGACAGAAGGGGCGCGGGGATGAGTGTGGGGGACCCGCGCCACGGGGGAAGGGGGCGGGGTGGAGCTAGGGGCTCGGGGTTCACAGTGGGCACCTAGGATCGTCTGGAGCCAAGGGACTCCAGCAGGGGAAGGGGCAAAAACCGAGGCCAGGAGACAGGAAGGATGAACAAGCAAGGAAACCAAGGCTCGGATGGGAGTGGTCGTGGGCACAGGTGACCACTGTGGGGTATGTATGGCCACCTCGGTCCCTGAGTCAGAGGCACCAAGACTGAAGTTTTGGAGGACACCCGTGAGCACCGAGACCGCCGCGGGCAGGTTTCACCGAGCCCGACCGGGGGGCTAAGGGTGGCCAGTATCTTACCTTGAAGGCCACGGGAAGGGTCTTGTTGCACCGCCAATGCGAGGGCAGCACGGAGCACAGGAAGTTGGGGCTGTCGGTGCGAACCAGTTCGGCCGGGTGGTCGGCGATGATTTCCACCATGGTGCGGTTGTCGTGCGGCGGCCTCAACCGGGGCACTGCCGCTGCCGCCGCCGCCGCCGCCGCCGCCGCTGCGGCCGCCTCCTGCTGCTGCTGCTGTTGCTGCTGTTGTTGTTGCTGCTGCTGCTGTTGCTGCTGCTGTTGCTGCTGCTGCGCAGCCACCACCGGGCTCACGTCGCTCATCTTGCCGGGCTGCAGGCTGCTGGAGGGGGGGCTGAAGCGCCGGCTGGTGCTCGGATCTACGGGAATACGCATCACAACAGCCACAAGTTAGCGAAGTGGCCGGGGGAGGGGGAGGAGGGTGGAAATGGGGGGCGAGGAGGAGGAAATTGAGGGGGTGGAGGCGAGACGGGGGAAAGAGGATGGAGGTGACGGGACTGAAGAGGTGAGAAATCAAGTTCGAGGAAGCCGACTGCCGGGCGGAGTCTGATGGGGGCCGGCGGCCGGCGACCAGGCACAGTTGGGTTGGCGGGTGGGGACACCCGGGAGACTCAGATCTCCGCCCGGAGGCTTGGGAGCCCCGGCGGTGGCAGCTGCGAGAGGGGCGCGGGGGCGTGTTTGGCCGAGCCGAGGCAAGGGACTTGAAGTTAGCAGCTTGAAATGGGGGGTGGGGGTGGGGGAAGGCTTGGGGCACAGCGTCCCGGGTGCACTGGCGCCCCCCTCCCTGTTCCAGTTCGGTAGTGGAGCCTGGCACGTTCAGCAATCCATCTCGGCGGTCCGTGTGGCCCCGCGCTGCCCGACACCGCCAAGCCGAGCGCGGCTGCCCAGCTTCTGGCGCCGCCGCCTGCCCGCGCCTCCTCCTCCTCCGAGGCCGCTGCGCGCTCCCCTCGCCGGCTGCGCGCTCCGAGTCCTCCCGCCGCCGCTTTTTCCTCTCCCCGCTTCTCCTCTCGCCCTCTCACTCGCCGCCTCCTCGCAGCCACGTCCTTCCTGCTCTTTGCAAATGCCCCTGGCCCCCTCGCGCTTCAAGGTGCCGGGAGGTAAGTGGGGGCAGCGGATCTCGGGGCGACAGCTCCGGAGCCTGTGGATCACAGCCGCTGCCGCCGCCCGCCGGCCGCGAGAAGCGCCGGCACGCTCGCTGCGCTGGGCTGCGGATGCTGGAGGGAGGCGGTCCCCGCCTAGGGCATCCGTGCCTGCTCCTTCGGCTCCCCCCGCATCCCCAGGACCAGGAACCCCCTTTTTGGTCTGACCACGCTGAAACTGAGAAGCCGGAGAGCCGCAGGCTGCTCCTGCTGTAGTTATTTTTCGTTGTAACTTCAAAAGAGAAGGAAGGAAAGTTCTCGAGTCCCCTCGTTTTGACGTCTGGACGCTTTTCACCCTCCCCCACCACCCCACCCACCCTACCTCGGCTGGGGCTGGGGGGGGCAGATATTTACAGAATTCGGGGTTGGGTTTTATTTCCCCTCTTAGGTGACACCAAAAAATGGGTGACAGAAGGACTTGTCAAAATAGTTCTAGAAACTCAAGTGGATGCCTGGACGTTTTCTTCTTACATATTCATTCTTGTCATTCCTGGACAATAAGGATGGGTTGCTTTTTTTTAAGAACTAAAAAAAATGACAGCTTGATCATTAAAATAAGTTGTAAATTGCAAAAGCACTTGTTGAGAGGGGAAAATGTAAATAAATAAACAGCGGTAATTCGTGAATTTTCAATCGTTTATTAAGCCGAGTCTTCGACTCAATCTAAGTCTTGACATTCTTCCTCATCAACCCCCCGGGGGAGAGGATAAAATAAAAAGTTTTTTTTAAAGGCTTCAGTATTTATTTATTTATGTATGTATTTGTTTCCGACATTTTTTTAAAAAGGCGATTTTGGAATCCCCAAAAGGTTGTGGTCGAGAGATGAAGGAGTGCGGAAAAAGGCGGCAGTTTTTACCTAAAATGTGGTTTTTGGAGGCTGGGATTTCTAATGATTAGGTTTTTGTGGTTTATATAGACACGACTCAAGCTAAGGCGATCATTAAGCTGATGGGAGACAGAAGCACGTGGGTGTCTCCAACCAGTCTCAAATTCTGAGCCTTCAAAACAAATCAAACAGATTGCGCGCCCACAGAAGCCGGGAATTCCGCTGGAGGCTGCTACACCCCAAGGACTAGGCAGCAGCAACATGGGGCTGGCTCACCTCTCGCGTGATGTTCTGTTATGTCTATTTAACCGATTCTTAAAACTTCCAAAGCTTCCAAATAGAATCATTTACCCAAGTCCCAATGATTCCTAACAAGGTAATTGACACAGTCGCGACTTGATGCGATCCATGAAAAATTGGAGTCCTCCTTTGAAGGGCTGAGGTAGAGGGATAGCTGAGTACCCTACCCTCTATCTCCTGTCTTGTTTAAAGATCTTCGCATAGCCATTAATTAGAACTTTTATTGGTGGATGCAAATGCCTCCCAAGTTCTTCGAGAGACCTGTCACGACCCTCCCTATCCGTTTTCAAAGCACAGCTGCCACTCTCTGACCCCGCACGCCCAGGGAAAAGGTAACCAGGACGCGAAAGAGGTTGTTTGCGCCTCTGCAGGACTCAAGAGTCTGACAAGCAGACCGGCACGGATCTCTGTGCCCAGGAGACCTAGGAACCTGTGTTCTGGTACCTGAGATGGTGCTGGGTTCCCAGAGTGGACACGGATGAGAGGGACCGTGCCCTCTCACGGGCGGGCGTAGAGATGAAACTGGAGTACACTGCTATGCCCTTCCTCTTTGTGTCATTATTTCTGCCTCCCCTTTCTGCTCGCTCCGCTTTGTCGGTGTTTCCTTGTCTCTTGCTCTTTCCGGATTCTTCCCCTGCATTCTCTCCGCAGCCACCTTCCCATGCCTCTCAGTTTCCCTCTTCTGCCACCGCCTGCTCCTCCACTCCAGTGAAAAGCAACACCTACTCCCCACCCTACTCCATGCCCCTAGCGCTCTGCTCCAGGACCACTGAAGCCACTCATCCCACCGCACTACGGCTGCAGCGAGTTGCTGCGCTATCTCCCAAGGGTGCTACTTTTAATAATCTTTTTGATCACAGGGGAGAGCTCTAACTCTGAGTACAGCTGCATCGCCTGTGCGCGCTAGCATCCCCATGCCTAAATGACCGTTCAGTAAAGGAATGCCCGCTTCCTTACTCATGTGAGAGACTGCACCCACCACCCACCTTCCTTACACACTCACTTGTATTCTCATACGCTCACACAATGGCATTACGACACAATTATATGCGTTCCTTTCCTGCCTTTAATGGGACAGTTTTCTTTGGGGACACATCTAATGGAGATGGCTTTTTTGCCCTACTCCCCCTTTTAAGTGTCTGGGGACTACTGACTAGGGGAGGAGTCTTAGGAAATGGAATGATTCTGTAGTCATAGAGAGATAGAAAGTCATTGGTAGGTGATACTGTGTCCTCCTCCCAGGAAACCCACAGAATAGGGAACTTGGGGAAACTGACAGACACTGAGAAACAGTCCATATTTCAAATAGTGACTCTCAGAGAGGGGCTTTTCAACAAGAAATTCTAGGGTCGTTTGAATTTAAGAAATCCTATCTGGGGACTTTTTCTTTCCCACCATTGCTGATTAGTTACCACTACCACCACCACCTTTTATTTTTTTTAAGTTGATGGATAATGAGACAAGCAGACCTCAATGGTTGGAGATTTTAAGGACAATTTAATCAAGGTGAGATTATTTATTTTAATTAATCGTATCCGGTAATTTGACTTTATAGCCTTCCTGGGCACCCTCTCTCCATTAAACATTTCGGTAGAACTAATGTAAGCAGCTCTTGGAAGCTCCCAGTCTTGGATCCCTTAAAATATCCTACAGTTATTTATAATGTGGAAATGAAATTTTCCACTGAATGCCCTAACAACGGCTCAGGTATCTGGCAAAGAGGACTTCGGTCCCCTTTCAAAAACACACTCGCGCTGAACACTCACACTCTCAGCTGGAACTGATGGAGCCCTGTACTGGCCAGGGCTTGGCTCTGAGCACTGAACTTCAGTAGGAAACATTTCCACAGCCCCTTCACTGAAACCTCTCCTAAGAATAAGCACAGAGGGAAATCATGAGCCTTTTGCTTATGTCTTTGCTGCTATGGAATGCTTGATCTTACTCCTCGGCTTCGATTTTTCTTATACAGGAAAATGCTCTAAGCAGAGGCTGAGAACAGAGCTCATTTGGTAAATGCTTGCTGCAGGAGCATGAGGTCCTGATCCCTGCACCTATCACCCCTCCCAAAGAAGCAGAGTCAGAGGTGCCTTTGAAATCAGTGCTCAGCCCTGCCTACTCAAAGAGCTCTAGGCCAGTGAGAGCTTGTCCCAGAAGAAGAGGTGGACTACATGTATGACCTCTGGCTTCCACAGGCAAGCATGTATACACACACACACACACACACACACACACACACACTTCTAAGCAAATCACCCATTGGATTCCTTTCCGGAAATATTCCTTTCAGTTGTATCTTACAGTGCTAAAAAATAGATTTTTTTTTTTTTGTGAAGATCTAACTACTCTGAAAGATACAAGCACAGCAGTCCCCCGCCACCATGTCCTTTAATGTTTAATATAACTGTTAAGTGACAATACCTGGCAATTATAACTTTTCAAAGAAAGTGCGATGTGAAAACAATCTTTTTCCAATCTCTCTCTCTCTCTCTCTCTCTCTCTCTCTCTCTCTCTCTCTCTCTCTCTCTAAACAGGAACAGAATTCAGGAACTTCAAGCTTCTTTTGCTTTGGTTTCTAATCCTAACCCCTTCTACACTATTTTTTATACTTTTTTTTCCGATGAAAAGTGGAGAAAGACCCTCTAAAAACTTCAAATAGGTCTCAACGAACCAGCTAATAAAGTAAGATAGCCACTGGAAAATTATGACCATCCTGAGCTCTCTGAAGAGGTGTGTGTGTGTGTGTGTGTGTGAGAGAGAGAGAGAGAGAGAGAGAGAGAGAGAGAGAGAGAGAGAGAGAGAGAGAGAGACAGAGAGAGAGAGAGAGAGAGACAGAGAGAGAGAGAGAGAGAGAGAGAGAGAGAGAGAGAGAGAGAGAGAGAGTCGGGACTTTATAAACAGAAAGCACTGTGGAGACTTTCCTTTGGGGTTTGACTGTATGAGGTTAGCCCGGAGAACCAACACTACCACCAAACCAACAGTTATCATACTGGAGCCTATGGGCTAAATCTGGCCTAATGACTCTTTTTGTACTGGCCTATAGGCAGTGGTCTTCATGAGTGTATATGCACGTTTGCATATTTCTGGGCACACCATGTAGGTGCGTGTAAGTGAATGTATGTATAGATGCCCTAGGCTGATACTGGGGAATCATCCTGGATTGCTCTCAAACTCACCAGCCAACTTGACCTGAGGATCCCCAGGCTTTGCTTCTGAGGCTATCCCAACAGCCAACATTTCCATATGTTCTGGGAATCTGAACTCAGAATCTCTATCTTACATGGCAAGAACTTTTTAGAATTATGTATTTATTCATTTTATGTGTATGGGTGTTTTGTCTGCATATATGTCTGTGTAACACTTGATTGGTACCTTCAAAGGATGGAAGAGGATGCTGGATCTCCCTGGCAACTAGAGTTATAGATGGTTATGAACCACCAATGTGCGTGCTTGGAAACAAACCCAAGTCCTCTGGAAGAGTAGAGTTCTTAACTGCTGAGCTTCCAGTGAGGGCTAGCATTTATACCACGGAGACACACACACACACACACACACACACACACACACACGTAATATTTTGATAGATATGTTACCTCTGTTTCATTCATGGTTCCACAGGAACACAAATGAACACACCGAGAACTTTCTGGTATCCCGTGTGTTCACAAGGCCTATATATACTTTCCAGACAGCTTAAGAACTTACGTGATCCAAAGGCCTTCTGACATAGTTTTCCACTTTAATTTCTAGACAGTTAAATGCTGTCTGATTTGTTTTAACCTCAGTACATTTTCCCTGTTGTCGGTGGACCTATAACAATGTGCCTGGCTGTAAAAAGAGATGAACTGCTTGTAGCTTAGCATCATAAACCTTTCCTTGTTGTGCTAGTTAACATTCCCATGGGCCATTTTCAGACATTCATAGGAGTGCAGAGTTGTCGTAAAAAGGGTGATGCTTGCCATATGATCCTTCAGAGCTGCGTTTACAGAGCTCCTACGTAATCGCTGTGCCCTTAAAAGGGACTTGGGTTTTGTTTGACTAAAATACCAACTTCCTTAATAATATCCTAGATACGTGAAGACCAGTATTCTAAAAATTAGTCATTTCCCAGAATTTAGAGCCGTAGAATTAATTTTTTTTAATTATCCCTCTGATATTTCGGTGTCAGCTATTGGTCCGTGGCAGTAGCAGTGATCAGCAGTGGAATGTTCTATATAAAAGTTTATGGGGTTTTGTGATGAAACTTCTGAGAACCCCTAAAATTAAAAGTTTCCTGGAGTAGCCCAATTATCTTATCAAAATGTTCTACTCTTTCCCAAGCACACCAGAAAAGGCACTATCCAATTCTAATTCCACTGCCTAAGGTGCTAAGGCCTCACTCTAGACCTTAGCGTGGGCCACGAGTCATACCTCTTCAACAGGTAAAAAGTAAACAATGACATTCTTGGTCCGTCTAAAAAAGTACAAAAATCACTGTTTTCACCAGGTCAGAAATTTCCATTACAATTAAGAGGTGGGAAAAATAGGTTAGAAAAATGAACTGAACATCAAGAGCCCAAGTCTTTGATTCTTGCTGTACACAAACCATAGATTACCATTCTTGGTGTTTTGTGTCTGTAGCATTCTCCCTCAGAAACTGCTCTGGTGTTTCCCCCTAAGCTTCCATGAGCTAGACTTCTATCAGAAAACAAAAACAAAAAACCACTCACTTATTCCAACCTAGCTATGATCAAGTTCCACAAGCAGTGGTTCCTTCATTTCCAACTTTGAGTGACTGTCCTGGCATACCTTTTTAATGGCCAGATTGGCACGGGGCAATTGTTTGGATGGCTTCCATAAGCCAGTTGTGATGTTTTCATTTGTGAGTAAATTAAAATACAGTAATTTTGCTTTAAAAAAAAGTGGACAGACCATTCTGGTCAGTGGCTAGTCTTGTTCCAGGGCCCTGGCTCTCTCTTGTAGGTTTCACTTATCAACTTACTGGATCTCAGCTCCAAATTCCCCCATTTTATTGTGTGGAAATGGATGTGGGCCCAGTAACTATTTCTCTTTACCAGCTGCCATTGACATTCATCAGAACTGGAAAAGGAAGAGAACTTGCAGGAAGAAAGAATGTTCGTTCTGGTTCCCTTGTGTCAACAGCAATTTTCTACAGTGTAACTAACACACGAGGCTCCTGCCTCTGGCAGTAACACACACATGGGGGGGGGGGGGGAGACTTCAGACGTAGGTGCTGCAGAAAGCTAGCTCATCCGGTTGTCCAGTGCCGAATGCAACAACATTGATCAACCAACAGCAGCGTTAGCAGCCAGCAGCTGTCCGCAAACCACACATATAGACCGTCCCTCCTCCAGGATACTCGTAAGATTCCTCTAAGAAAAAACCTTTTTCAAAAGCCTGCAGAAAACTTTTTCATCTTCCAGTATTCTAAACTGCGAGCGATCTGGAGCTCAGCTTTGCAGGCACAGGGAAGGACCCTTCCTTGGTTGCCCTATTTAGCCTGAGAACCGTATGAGTGCTCTGAGTCCTCTCTGTCTTGCTTGCTTTCAGCCCCAAGGATTGAATTTAGAACCTCGATCATTACCACACCACTGGGCTATCTTCTTAGTTCTTTTAACAATTTTTGTTTGTTTGTTTGTTTGTTTTTTAGACAGAGTCTTGCTAAGTTACCCAGGCTGACGTTGAATTTACTCTAAAACCCAGGCAAGCCTGGAATTCGAGGTCCTCCTGCCTCAGCCTCCTGAGAGACTAGAATTGTGGGATTTTTCCATCAGACTCAGGTTGCTTTTTGCAGGGGTGTGGGGAGGTTGTTTGTTTTTAAACGTTATGTTATGTGTATGAATGTAAGGTGTTTCTTTTTGTTTGTTAGTTTTCTTTTTGTTTTGTTTTGTTTTGTTTTTGTCCGTAAGTTCACTAGGTGCCTGCAGTGCCCCCAGAGGCCAGTAGGTGGCATTAGATGCCATAGAACTAGAGTTACAGATGGTGAACTCGTGCTTCAAACCAAACCCCGGTTCTCCAAGTGCTTTTAACAGCTAAGTCATCTCTACTTTCTGAATTCTTTAAACTTTGTTTTACCCTTTGAAAGTCAAATCCTTATTACTCCAGTCCCATTATAATAGATTCTTCTTCAGATTAAACTTTCCTTGCTCAAATTATTGTGTGACCTCTCTTCATTGGACCCGGTTATAATAAGGCTTCCATGTTCTAGCCCCCAGCGTGTCCTTATTCACACTGGTTTCCACTTGGAACACTCCCTTTGGGCCACATGATGAGCACTTCCAACATAGCATTACATCTCTAAATGATTTATCTCCTCCTGCTAGAGAAGTGTATAGTTAGAGGATACCCGTATTCAAGAGATACCGATGCAGACAGGAAAAAAAATAGCTATTTTAAAGTATGGGGTGAAACTACTCAAGATTTCTGTGGAGTTGTCTTTATAGCTTCCATAAAAATCTTAGAATTCACATGTTAATGGAAATAATATAAATATGAGCAAGGCTAAGTGGAGTCAGTAGCTAAAAAGAGTTGCGTATATAAATATATATCTTAATGTGCTACAGTAATAATGATCTAGAGATCCTGTGTCTGGGAGTGGGCGGGCACAGGAGGAGTGGGAGGAGTCTGGGAAGGGGTCGGAGTGGGCGGGCTTGGGAGGAGTGGAGGAGTCTGGGAAGGGGTCGGAGTGGGCAGGCTTGGGAGGAGTGGAGGAGTCTGGGAAGGGGTCGGAGTGGGCAGGCACGGGAGGAGTGGGAGGAGTCTGGAAGGGGTGGGAAGGGATGGGAATGATACCGTGGCAGTACTCCTGTTCAAAGAAGAAGAAAAAGAAGAAGAAGAGGAAGAGGAAGAGGAAGAGGAAGAGGAAGAGGAAGAGGAAGAGGAAGAGGAAGAGGAAGAGGAAGAGAGAAGAAGAAGAAGAAGAAGAAGAAGAAGAAGAAGAAGAAGAAGAAGAAGAAGAAGAAGAAAGGGGGAAAGGGGGAAGGGAGGAAGGGAAGAATGAAAACAAAAGATGTTTAAAGGTATGCTAATAAAACCACAGGCAAAACTCCAAAGCTGATCCATGCCTAGAGCTGATAGAGAGCCAGTGGCAGAGAAGGATATCTCAAGGGAGCAGAGAGACATGGTGCGAGACACCGGCGAAGAGGTGCTGCCTGGCTGCAGCTGAACGTGGGACCTGGCAAGGCTATGACTCTGGGAAAAAAAATAACGCTAAGACAGCAAGGGATTAAACAAAATAAATGGATTGAATATTGGCAGTTTTCTCCAGGCTTTTAATATGTTGCTTACATCTTTAGTCTCCATAAAAGAAATGTAAAAACAGTGTTTAAGAGCTTATTTAATTACTGCTTCTAAAGAATTATAAAGGTCTGTGAATTTTATTGGGTTTTGTTTGTTATTTGTTTGTTTGTTTGTTTGTTTTAATAGTAACTGGACACCTGGTAACCAGCATCAAGCCTTCATAGACACTTCCCCCAGACACAGACACCACAAACACACACACACACACACACACACACACACACACACACGAAGATCTGGCTTCCAAATTCTCATCACAGAACCAAGAGTACAGAGTTTCAAAGCTGAAACCTAAGCTTAAAACCACCAGCCTACTCATCTTCTAATATCCCCTGCACCCAGCTTGACCATTTTCTCTCTGTCCTCCAGTGCAGTCTGTGCTAACCTCCGTTATCACACTCATCACCTAAATTTGCTGTTCACGTGTTCTTCCCACATAGAGAGTATGTTCCCTGAGGACAGGAATTGATAGTGGTCATTTCATACTTAGCAATTAGCACAGTATCTGCAATGCAATAAGTGCTGATAAATGTTCATTAAAATTTGTCAATGAGGGGCGAGGGAGATGGTTCAGTCGTTTAAAGCATATATTGCTTTTGCAGTAGACCTGAGTTTGAATCTTAGTAACTACGTCAGGTGGTTCACTACTGCCTATAACATCAGTTTCAGGGAATCCAGAGACCTCGTCTGGACTCTGCGGCACCTGCAGTCATATGCTCACACACAGAGAGACATACGTGTACCACCCACATTATTAAAAATAAAAACTAGCCTGGTCTACAAAGCTAGTTCCAGAACAGCCAGGACCATCCCACAGAGAAACCCTGTCTCAAAAAACTATTTAAAAGAGTAATTAACAAATCAGTGAGTTAATACACCTACTTAAACTTATCTTTAAACCTGGGTTTTTAATCCTCTTGAAATATAAAGTGTTTCTGTTATTGAATCCTACAGTTTTAACTCAAATTATCAAATGTTGCTAATTCTTCCAAACATTCTTTTACTAGAAATGTGAATTGGAGAACATGGACTTGGGAGAATCGTTTAGCATTATCTACCAAGATGGAAACTCTGAGGGCTGGAGAGGGAGACTTTTGCTTACTATTTTGAGTTGCACCTGAGCATAAAAAGTTTCAGCTAAATAAATAGCTATGAGAAGCCCAGGTCCAGTTGATATATCTACAACACAACCTGAGCCCCTAAGGTTCAGGGGACATTGTAGGATGGGTAGAAGACCATAAGAACCAGAGGACCAGGACACCTGCTGCTAGATAGTGTCTCGTAGACAAGACAGGGAAGCTGTGTCCATGAAATCTCAACAAACAAGATTTGCATAATGACACCAGTTGACATGTCAACATGGATGGAGGAAACTTCACAAGGCCCCACACCTAGATGAGTAGCTAATGGTTGCAGAGAGAGTGAGCAATCAGATTTCTCCAGAGATGAACTCCCAGATAGATTATCCAATCCCTAAACACTTACACATGTGAGCAACACTGAACGGACTCAAGAAAAGGTATTAGAGGGTGTGTGTGTGTGTGTGTGTGTGTGTGTGTGTAACAACTGAAGAAGAGACTATAAGTCTGGAAGGGCACTGGAGGTAACAGAAGGGGTTGAAGAAGAAGGGGGAGGATATCATGTAAACAACACTCATGTATAAAATTCCCCAAAAGATTAATTTAAAAGATATCTCTTGCCTGCCATATAAAACCTGAATTAATCAAGATACCAAATACACCACTTCATTCAGTGCCTTAAAATGCCCCCCAAAGGCTAAATATTTACAATAAATATTCATCAGAAAGTATAATGCACTTACATTTTCATCAATTGTATACTGTAGCAATAAAAATATAATGACTCAAAACAGAGCTTTTAAAAATTGTCTGTGGTATCATACATGTTTATGTGTTCATATGTGTATAAAGATCCGTGTAGAGGCCAGACAGAGGTCAAAGCCAAATATCTCCCTCTATTTCTCTTCACCTTCTTTTCTTGAGACAAAATTTATAACTGAACCTGGAGCTCACTGACTCGGCAAGTCTGTTCGGTCAGAGAGCCCCAGGGATGCTTCTTCCTACACCCCCATGCTGGAATTATAAGCACACACTACCACATCTGGCTTTGGGGAAGGGCAGGAACTCTGGTCTTCATGTCTGCACGGCAGGCACATTCCTAGCCAGACCATTTCCTTGATGCCCAAGGATTGTTTTACTTTGCTTGAGACAAGGTCTGATTCACTTTATATACCTGGCTGGCCTACACCTCTCTCTGTAGACCAGGCTAACCTTAAACTAACAGAGATCCACCTGCCTCTGCTTCTTGAGTACTGGGAGTAAAGGTGTGTCACTTTTAAAATACCCTGGAGTATTTTAGTCAAAACTTACATAATCTAAGACACTTAACAAGGTATGGTTTCAATTTATGTGCTTAGATTTTTCTTCTGAGAAAGTCAAATATGACTAATTAAATATGTAAGGCATAAGATATATAATATTAAGATGTATTGTGGCAGAAGTTTAATAGAAGTGTATAAAAATAAATCAGGTAAATGTCCTCAGTGGCAAGATCTCCTATTTCTGGGGAGGATGAAGGTGACTTCAAGGTCTCTGATCACTGTGGTGTTTAGCTTGTACTCAGTGAATCTAAAGGAGGGATGCATCTGTTTTAAGTGTTAATTATTGCAATAAATCGGAAATAGCTTCCTCTGCAACTGTTTAAATATACGCTAGAACCTGTTAGCTATTTTATAAGTCAAGTCTAAAGGAAAGGAAGTACTAGTACCAGGTTCTTTTTAAACATAAAGAATCCAATGAAAGTATTAAAAATTATCCAGAACGGAATAATCAATTGGAGCTAGAAAGCAACAAAGGCTAGCAACAGCGGGAGCGGCTCCCTATCCAGGACTGTAGAAACATCAGGATGAGGCAGTATTCGAACCCAAACTCAGAAAACAAGGCTGCCTAGGAGGTGGAGGCATTGTGGGATCCCCACAAGGAAGCACAGAGAAAAGATATCTAGTGCAATATAGACCCAAGGAGACAATCCAACCGCTGCTGGAGATGGACTCTGCAGAGAGCCTCTGGCTTCACCTCTATCCCCGTGCTCAGAAGTCTTCATCTCAGTGTTGAATATGTCCACATCTGTATTTAAATCTCTGAAAAAGTTGCATGTATAGAGGTTGGGTGTATAGCTCAGTGGTAAACTGTGTGCCTGGTCTTTCGGGAAGTCCTGGATTTGATCACCAGGAGAAAAAGGATGAAATGAAGGAAGGAGGGAGGGAAGGAGGGAGGGAGGGAGGGAGGGAGGGAAGGTGGAAGAGAGGAAGGGAAAGAATAAAGATTGAGAAAGACAAACTAAAAGAAGTAAGAATGAAATAAAAGGAGCAGAGGCAGAGATCCACATCAGAGCACTGTACTGAGCTCCCAAAGTTGAGTGGAAGAGGGGGAGGGGTGAGAAGATGAGCAAAGATGTCAAGACCATGCTAGGTCCACCCACCGAAACAGCTGACCTGAGCTAATGGGAGCCCACCAACTCTGGACTGACAGGAAGGGAACCAGCATAGGACCAAACTAGGCCCACTGCATATGGGTGACAGTTGGATGGCTGGGGCAGACTGTGGGCCACTGGCAGTGAGACCAGGATATATCCCTATTACTTGTGCTGGCTTTTTGGAACCCATTCTCTTTGGAGGGACACCTTGCTCAGCCTAGATACAGCGGGGAAGGCCTTGGTCCTGCCTCAAAGCAATGTGCTAGACTTTGTTTACTTTCCATGGGAAGTCTTCCCTCTGGAGGAGTAGATGGGGGTGAACTGGAGGAGGGAAGGGAGTGGTAACTTGGATTGGTATGAAAAATGAGAAAAGATAGTTTTTTAAAAATAATTTTTACAAAGAATAAAATAAAACCATAATAGAGGGCTGTCATGGGAGTCAGTGGCCAGTAGCACTGGGAATGTGATTTCCTGAAACACAGCAGAACCGGAAGGGAAAACTGACAAAGGGCTGGCATGGGCATCAACCCAAACAAGGGCTAGTGGCAAGCAAAAGAGAAGTCCAGGGCCAACTTCACACCAGCTGTAAAAGTCAAAGGCCATGGTGTGAAAAACAGAACTAGAAATCTCAAAGCAAACAGGTACACCTTTCTATCACTATGGACCGGACAGTGGCTTTCAGTTTGTAGATGCCATATCCAGAATATAAATGACTAAAGAGAAACAAATCAGATCTCAAGCTTTAAAATACTTGTGTTTCAAAGGCCACTTTGGAGAAAATGTGAAGACAATGCATGAAATGAGAACAAATACAGTATTTGCAGATCATCTATGGAAGAATGCAGTCTCCAGAATATATAAAAAAGATCTCTTTCAACTCAACAGCAAAAAGACAACCCAACTTAAAATTGGGCAAAGAATCTGAACAGGCATTTCTCCAAAGAGAAACTCATATGACCAACCAGCCTATGAAGAGATCTCACCATATTAGTTTTTAGACAAAGATCAAACTTTATCTGAGATATTACTTCACAGTTATAATGATGCCTACAGAGATTGAGCATTTTCAATAATGAAAAAAAAATCCAAAACGCTGAAATCTCTAAAATCTGAAACTGCTACTCTGGGTAGAAAGTTCCACATCTGAGCTCCTGTGACAAGACAGTCAAGGACAGGCACACGAAAAGAGGCGTAACTATTTATTTACATGTAGGTCCTGTACACGACATCTGCATAAGGCATAAGGGACTGTCATGTCTGCAGCTGAGACACAGCTCTAAGTGATCTTATATACTTAGAAGTATTCCAAACTCCAAACAGTTCTAGCCCCAGGTATTTTGGATAAAGAATACTACATCTATAAGAAGCCAAGATAATGTTAAAAAAAAGAAAAAAAAACAATGTTGGTTGCCGGGCAGTGGTGGCGCACGCCTTTAATCCCAGCACTCAGGAGGCAGAAGCAGGTGGATCTTTGTGAGTTCGAGGCCAGCCTGGTCTACAAGAGCTAGTTCCAGGACAGGCTCCAAAGCTACAGAGAAACTCTGTCTCAAAAAGCTAAAAATAATTTTTTTAAAAAAGTGGGAGGAAATGGAGCCTTCAAAATTTCTTCTGTAAATATAAAATAGTTCAGCCACTGTAGTAGTTTTATTGGTAGCATCTTAAAATGTTAACATAAAACTAACATGCAACACCACAATTAATGCTTACACCCTTACCCAAGGGAAAAAAAAAACTTATTCACAAGTGAGCAATGCTAAACAGACTCAGTAGCTTTATGTACACAAAAATGCATGTGTTTTCAAGTTCACATATGCATATATATAACAATAGTAATTAAAAAGAGGTGGGCATAAATTGGGAGTGCATGGGAGGAGTTGGAAGTAGGAAGGGTGGTTGTGAGTTATGTAGATACAATGCTCATGCATGACAATCTCCAAAAGTTTTTTAAAAGTCTTGCTCCTCATATGTAAATACTTGAAGCAACATAGTTCAAAATAAGCAAAATGTAGAAAATGCTCAACTGTGGAATGGATTAACACTGTGGAAGATTCCATCCATGGAATATTAATAAGCCATAAAAAGGCATGAACTATCTGGGCGGTGGTGGCACACACCTTTAATCCCAGCACTTGGGAGGCAGAGCCAGGTGGATCTGAGTTCAAGGCCAGACTGGTTTACAGAGTGAGTTCCAGGACATCCAGAGCTGTACAGGGAAACCCAGTCTTGAAAAGTGGGGGCGGGTAGGAACGATTGATAAATACTATGCACAGATGAGTTTTGAAAACATTGCAGTGGATGAGAAAGATGGCCCTGTGGTTGAGAATACTGCTGCTCTTGTAAAAGAGACAAGTGTTGTTCTCAGAACCCACATTGTGTCTTTAACTCCAGTTTAAGGAATCCAATGCCTTCGGCCTCCATGGGCACCTGCATTCATGTGCACATACCTACACACTGATACACACACATATTATGGTGGTTTGAATAGGAATGGCCCTCATAGGCTCAATTATTTGAATGCTTGGTCATTAGGGAATGACACTACTTGAGAGAGATTAGGAGGTGTGGCCTTGTTGGAGGAAATGCATCACTGTGGGTGGGCAAAGCAAATTTGAAGAGAGACAGATGAACCTTCATAATGAACTACTACTGCAGACTCTAAGAGCATCACTGACCAACACCCCTTAGTATTCTCTAATTTGTTCCTTATACTGCAACACGATGCTGAATGAGACATTGCTCGATGCTTCCCAAATGACTGCTAGAACCCACGGCACTAGTGTTCCAAGATGAAGATGGTAGAAGACTAGGTATTTTTTAGGATCACTGCATGGAGTGACAGGGAGACAGGAGTTCTTTGTGTGCCAAATGGGCTCTGGAGAAGCTGGGATGCTAGAGTTATCTAAGGCATGTCTTATTTAACAGGCTTGCACACCGGGACTGCACGTGGGCATGGGCATGTCTGAGTTTCCATATCAGGCACCTTAGAGTATCTGTTGCTCATTATCGGGAGAGTCAGGAGCCCCCAACAGTCAGTCCCCAGCCAGTTACATAAACAGGCTCCGCCCTCTTTTCATTATCCAATTATTCAATTACTGGTTATAGTTTTTAAAGCTCATATTATCCAATTTAATTCTTACAGAAATCTAGTGAGGTGGGCATGATTTAAAAATCATACCTCTTTTCCACGTTAGGTAACTTGGGAATGGTCTCTGAGAAGTTACAGGATCCCCGTCAGTGGGACAGCCACAACTTAAACCAACTTCTTTGAGCGTTGAGTGCCCTGCTTTTTCTCCTGTGCAACACAGCCTCATGAGTGCATCCTACACACGACACTGTTTCAAGCATTAAAGAATGTGTGGATGTGGAGCCAGACATGGTGGTCACATCCTAACTGCAGCACTTGGGAGATAGAGGCAGGTGGGTCAGGAATTCAAGTCCATTCTTGGCTAGGTAGTAAGGTGAAGGCCAGCCTAGGCTACGAGAGGCTGTATCAAAACTAACAGGTGAAAACAAAGAATGCACAAATGTATATGAGTCTTGCGCTTGTACCTTAAGGAGGCCTTAACTAGTTGAGAAGACTTCAAGCACCTTGAGTGAGAACCCAGAAATGGTGTGGTTAAAAGACAACACAGCTCAAACTGCTTTCAAATTTCATGAGAAATGGAAGAAAATTTCATCAGAGTCCCCGTCAGAAGATAATCTAGAAGAGAAGTGAGTGTGGGAAGGAGGGCTGGAGGACTTGGCAGACAGACTGAAAGGATTTATTTTTGTTCTTGTTTTTTCCTAATATCTTATTAGAAATTGCAAACAAATTACAAAGCTGAAAGTTATATTGTTACTATCATCATGATCCTCCTCCTCCTCCTCCTTATTATTATTATTATTATTATTATTATTATTATGTGTGAACATTCATGCAGTGCCTGGGAGGCCAGAAGAGGGCATCTGATCCCCTGGAGCTGGAGTTACAGCCTGTGGTAAGCCATGCATAATAATACGGGTACCAAAGTAGGACCCTCTGCAAGATCGACAGGTGTGTTTAACCACTGGCCCATCTCTCCCACCCTGAAAGTTACCTTGACTGCACACACATATCCATATCTTCCCCATCTAGATTCTACAGGAATGCAGGTTTGCATTAGTGTTCCATTTTGAGTTGTTTGCGGGGTTGCACTGAAATTCCTCATTCCCCTTACCTTTAATAAAGTTTACTATACACAAACCCTTGAGCAAAAGGTGTTTTTAAATTATAGGAAGTAAGGGAATTGGAATGGATTCTATGCATTAAAAAGATACAGAGGTTGAAATAAAACAATACATAGTCACCCCCCCCCCCAAATCTACATATTGGTTGCAGTACACTTCTTGGATACTAAATTTTGTAGATGTTCAAGTCTCTCCTAGAAGAGGGATGTCTAAGCAGTGTTTGCCTACAACTGATCCATATCCTCAATGTAAATGTTGCATGGCTTCTTACTGTATGTTAATAAACAATAAAAACTCAATATATGTCCTGCACAGACACATTTCCTGAAACACATCCCAGTATTGAGTGCTTTCTTCATAATTATAAAGGATAGTATTATGTAACTCCCAGTTTAATGGAGTTAGGAATCAAAAAGTTGAGGCAACCAAGAGATTATTAACCCTTGGGGACTAGAGGACATCTGGAAAGGTCAGAAGATTTTACACATGGCAGGAATAGAGATCTGAGTTTGTTTTATTTACCCATATCTTTTAAGGACTAGCCAAATGTCAACTGACAGATTGCCATCTTTTGGGGGTATCATTTACTGGAGTTAAAGGTTTTCTACCACTATGGACAGCACTATTAGTGGGCTGGAGAGGGGGTGGAGGGCACAGAGGGGCGGGAGAGGACCAGAGGCTCAGACACTGCCAGGAGCTGTCCCCTCTTTTCTCTATCTCCTCTGACACCCAAGTCCATTCCCTCCTCCCGTCTTTTCCTGCTTCCTTCCTTTCTTCCCGTCTTCCCCTACTTCCCACTTCCTCACCTCCTCTTTTTTCTTTGAATAGGGAAAGGAAGAGTAAAGTGTAGACAGAATAATGACAGAAAGAAGTGAGAGGGAACATGAACAGAGGAAATGGAGCCACATTAGAACCAGGTATTCTATCTGCTTCCAATGGGGTCTTACTCTATTTCTGCTGATCCTATTCATTACCAGAGAGAAAGACCAAGGGGGAAGAAAGAGGAGGCAAGGCCAGTAGAACTATAGCAGAGAAGAGAAAACCTCATGTGAGGTGTGTTATTAAGTTACTATATTTTCAAAACGCCCTTCGTATCCACGGAGATCTCAAATTCCCTCTCACCAGCTCCACCCCACAACACAGGCAGGCCAGTGATTCCTTAGTTTGCTTTTGTAGACACAAACTTTAAACAGTTCTTCTGCCAAAAGAGACACCCCTGGGAGTCACCAGACACTAGACTCAGCCTGTGCTTTTCGTTTACTGTGATAAAACTTGGGAACATAGCCACACCACGTCTCCATTTTCATGTATCTAAACTGAGACCAACAGCAATGCTTTCTTAAATTGCTGGGTATATTAAAGATGAGGTGCATTGGACCCCAGCTTATTAAGCTGGGGGTTGTGACCCTATTAAGGGTCAGGGAACTGAATATGGCTGCTGTGAAATTTTGGCAACAGTAAGAGATTTCTGAATGTACAGTGACCAAATTTTAATGCAAAATCAAACATATAACCCTAGGCGTTTCTGGCAGAGCTCACCCATGTTGCAGCATGCAACTCCACTGCAGCCTTGGTTCTAGACATACACTATGAGCACTTTGCTCTGTGCATGCTGTCACGGCACACAATGCCACGGAATCTTAGCTCAGGCTCAAGACTATTACATGCTATGGCTTACAGTGTTGCTATTGTACATACAAACTTCCCTCCTCTTAAAGGAACAATGATTTAACTACATTCACTCTTAATATTTTCCTACCATTTTCTTTCATTAGGTAAAGTATCAAATTACTGTATTTTTGAATGAAATACATTAGATTGTTTGATTTTAAAATTTTCTGTTTGAGTTAGCGATTTGTATTTCACTTAAGAAATGTTCAGTGAGCTGGGAATCACCACACACCATAATCTCAGCAGTTGGGAGGTAGAAGGCACATGAATCTCTGAGTTGGAGGTCAGTCTGGTCTACATGTTGAATTCCAAGCCAGGCAGAGATAGTGAGATCTTGTCTCAAAAAAAAAAATGAATTTGGTCTTGGGATTAGGGTAGACTTTTCAACAATTTCTGAGATGGCCCTGAACACACTACTTTATTTGATACTACACAAGATTTTCTGAATGTGGCCGTATTCTCTGAATGTGGCTGGCCCGGAGCCTTTCTGAAAAGCCACTGACAATGACACTGGGACTTGTTTCCTCTACATATACTGGATTTTTGGGATCCAGTCTGTTCGGATACTCACCTTCAGGGACCTGGAAGGAGGGGGGAGGAACTTGAACTTCCCACAGGGCTGGAAGCCCTGTCTGCTCTTAGGGATGGAGAGGGAGGAGGAGGGGGAGGGGGGAGTGGGAGGGTGTTGGAAGGAGGGGCGGAAATGGAAACTTTCATAATTTAATAAACTTTGAAAAAAAAAGTGGTGTGAGTAGCATTAGCTGTATATTTTTCTTTTTGTTGTTGCTGTTTATTTGTGAGACAGGATCTGGAACTTCCTATGAAGACCAAGCTGGCTTAGAACACACAATGACCACCCCCACTCCCCCAGCAACCCGCACGTGCCTTTGCCTCCCAAGTACTAGAATTATAGGCACTCACCATCAGACCTGGTAGCACTAATGATTATTAAAATTAGCCAACTCTGAAAATTGCTGAAGATGATCCAAGTTCTATAGTGTCAAATATTCAACCAATATTTAATTCTGTATATAACTGTAAATAAGTGTATATGTCTTAATACTATGCAAATTTGATCGCATCTTTAATCAATAACAAAATTTTATGTATACCAAAATTAGCTTAAAATAATTTTTTTAGGATTTATTGTTAGTAAATATTTGATTTTTTTTCCATACCCATTTTAAATACCTATAGTAATGGTTAACCATTGTCAGTTTGATGGGACTTAAAATCACCATGGAAACAATCTCTGACGATGTCTGAGATGGCTTGTCTACATTAGGTTAATTTGGTTAATTAGATTAGTGTGGACTCTTGGATTCCAGACTGAGTAAGAAGAGGAAGTAAGCAGAGCACCAGCCTTCATCTCTGTCTGCAATGGGACCATGTGCCTCAAGCTCCTACCCCCATAATGCTCCCCCACCATGGTGGGCCAAGCCTGCCTCAAGCTCCCACCACAGTGGACTAAGCCCTCAAACTGGCAGCCAGAATTAACTCTTACTTCTTCAAGGTTTTTTTTTTTTTTTTGATCAAGTATTTAGTTGTAGCAAAGAAAGGTACAACGATACACCCAGGGACAATACAGACTTCCTGGGTAGAAAGGGCTGTGAGAGGGGACTGTTTACGAAGACTTCCATTAGAGCATATGCCACAAAGCATGCAGTGGAAGAGAGCAATTAATGACACAGGGAGTGAGGTCCTAGGCTGGGGCCATAGATGACAAAGCAGTGCAAAGGCTAGAAGAGCTCCTCTGGGGAACCAGCTGATTTACAGGAGTGACTTAGGGGGATTTATAAAGATTGTTCTTTTCATGTTTGGGGATGAATGCAGTGACGCTGGGTGGCATTTGAAAATGGATAATGAAGACACCACCTTATGTATACAATTTTGTTAAAATCTTCTTAGTCACGTACTTTTGCATATTCATAATGTTGAAGTAGGAATTGGTTTCTAAAGGATGTCCATCAAGAATGTGTGTGTGTGTGCATGTGTGCATGTGTGTGGTATATGCATGCACGCACATATGTGCATTGCGGATGGGGTGTTCTCATCCACCTATGTGTGGAGGCCAGAGGTGGTTGTCAGATTCTTTTCCTTAATCCTTTTCCACTTCACTTTTTGAGACAGTGTCTCCCAGTGAACTTGGAACTGTTTGACTAGACTGGCTGTGGATCCCTGGGGCCCACTGTCTCTGCCCCCCAGTGCTGGAGGTCAGAGACACACATTGCCACATTCAGCTTTCTATCAGGACCCTGGAGATCCAAATCCACGTCCTAATGTTGTGCACCAAGCACATTACACACCGAGCCATCTCTCCAGCTCTGCTTGTAAAATACTTTAAGAAGAAACAGAGTAGCTAAGCAACCTCTGTAAATCAAAGCCACAGCTGAGATCTGGTGGCACAGCCCCTTAGCTGCTGTGATAACAGCTCCTGTTTACTAGGCACTGACTACAAATGGGCGTTGTGCTCTGAGCTCTGTGTGGCTACTCTTGCCTGCTTCTCCCAACAATGCTCTCCAGGTTTAGTTAGTAGGTGGGGAAAATGGAGCCTGATAAAGAGGTGGGGAGCCTCTTTCTCATCTTCACATTGATAGAAAACAGTGAAGTTGAGCACTCGACTACAAGCAGATACCCAAAATGATTGTATAAAGTGACACCTGGGAAGCAAATCAATGGAACCACTGACCAAGTTCAAAGGAGAATGGGTTCCTACAGTCTGGACTTCCAAATATGAGTACAGAATAAACATCACCTGGACAGTGAGTATGTTCTAGGCACAAGGCTAGGTTCAATGTTTGATGCAGGGAATACTAAATTCAGGTAGACCCCAGCAAATCAGTATTGATGTCTGATTGTGTTGTTCATGGACAATTGTTTCCACTGTGCCGATAGCAAATGAATAAATGCAAGTTTTGCATGAAACAAATATCAGAGAGCAGCTAAGCATGACATTAGTCTAAGCTATGTGGGAGGGTGAGGCAAAAGGACCGAGCACAGAAGTTAGGCGGGCATCTTTGTTAACGTGGCCAGGCCTATCTTAAATATAACAATAGCAGCAAAAAAATCCACCAGCACCAATCACATATAAACGGTGATCATTTTTAAATTTTATCTCTATAAAATAGTGGAAAGGATTTGAACAGACATTTTACTAAAAGAACAACAATGGCATTCTTGAAATATTCGGGAGTATCATGAGCCTGGTCATTAGTCACTGGGGAAATGCAAATGACACCACTAGGAGATGCCATTTCCCATCCGCTAAGACCCCTGCAATCAAGTAGACAGTAACAAATGCTGACAAGGGGTGTGCAGACAGGAAACCCCAGACACTGCTGGTGGGGACGTTAAATGGTGCAGCAACTTCGGGAGACATTTGGATTGCTCTTTTAGAAGTGAAACGTAAATTTACCATACGAATCAGACATTCTACTCCTAGGTTTGCAAACTGAAGTAAAAACATGCATCTGCAAAACTTACAGAAAGCACATATGACCATTATTCATGCGGCCAAAAACTGGAACAGCTCCGATGTCTACCAGTTAGTGAACGGGCAAACAAAATGTGCTGCGTCTAGTCAGTGGGTATTGCTATGCAGCCATAAAACCTGAGTGAAATACGGATATATTTCAAAGCGGAGGAACATGGAGGACATTATGCTAAGTGAAAGACCCCGTGTTCAGATACGTATTACATGTCTCTCTGTGATGGGTAGTCTTGATTGGCAACACGGGAGGGTGGAGAAACACTGCAGAGATAAGCAGAGCACTCCTTTAGATCTGAGGCTGTTTGCAGAGAAACTGCCCATCCTGCTTGCGCATGGCACCAATCAACAGTGCCAAGTGCTGGAGGGCCGAAAGGAGGAAAGTGGAGGAAGCCTGCTGCCACCTGCATTCACTTGGCAGCCACTTTCCCAGCCAGTGTGCGCGGTTCTGTTCCACCATGCCTTCTCTACCATGGAGGACTGAAAACTCTCAAACCATGAACCCAAACAAATCCTGTCTTCCTTCTCTCATTTCCCCAGAGATTCTATCCAAGAAACTAGAAACTAACCCACTCAGTTTATGAGCTGTCCAGAGTTGTCAAACACACACAGAGAAAGCAGACTAGTGGCTGTCTCAGGCTGGCCATGGAAGTGGGGAGCAATCATGTATTTGGGCACGAATGATCTTCCTGAGGCCATGAAGATGCTTTAAAACTCAGTTCTGGTGATGGTCACCCAACTCAATAAACTGATCAAACCAGTGAATTGTGCAGCCAAAATGATGAACTTATGGAATAACTGTCGCTTATAGTTTATTCATCATTATAAAAATTAGACTTTTAGTTACTTTGTGTGAAATAGTTTCTTTTTTATAAGCTTTTTTCATTCAAAAAATTGTTCTATAATGTCTGTTAGAAGAGGTTCTTGTTTGAAAACATTTGCATCTGTCAAGAAGTCATACCTACTCGGGTTTCCTGTCTTAACTTTAACTAAGAGATCTCTTCACAGCTAGTCATAGTGGTACATGTTTATAATCTCAGCATCAGGGAGGGTGAGATCGGAGGATTGTGAGTTCGAGGCCAACCTGGATTCCATACGGTAAGATTCTTGTCTAAGAAAAAACAAATGAAATGCTCAAAATGCCCTCCAAAACCAAAAATAACACCCCAAAAAGGAAGAAAACTTTCCATAAAACAAAGAATCTTTTTTTTTGTAGTTAATTACTTAAACTTAATTGCTATTTCTCTAACTCTAAAATTATTTGAGTTCCGTTGTGTATGGCTTATTTAAAATGCTTACTTTTACAGGCTGTAGCAATAAAGAATAACAGAAGTAGTGGTCACCCCCTGAATTTTGTGACACTCTTTCCTATTTCAAATGCTTGTCACATGATCTCCCTCCCTCCCCTAAAGCCACGTTCCAGGATGAATGGCACAATTCCTGCTCTGCAGACCAGGGTCAAAGGCGTAGATCAATGGTAGACTCCCTGCTTGCATGAGCAAGGTTCGGGGTTCAGTTCCTAAGAGTTCCAAAGTAAAACGAAAGAAAAGAAGTGCAGCCGGGCAGTGGTGGCGCACTCCTTTAATCCCAGCACTCAGGAGGCAGAGGCAGGCGGATCTCTGTGAGTTCGAGGCCAGCCTGGTCTACAAGAGCTAGTTCCAGGACAGGCTCCAAAGGTACAGAGAAACCCTGTCTCCAAAAACAAAGCAAAAACAAAAACAAAAACCAAAAAAAAAGAAGTAAAGAAAAGAAGTGCCTAAATTTTGCATTTCAGAATAATTCTGGTGTTTTCTCTAAAAGATGTGCGTCTCTTGCCTCACACACCCAACATCCTTAGGAACCTGCACTCCCAGCAAGCCTCCTCCAGTGCACAGTTTCTATCAGTGGTACTCAACCTTCCCAAGGCTGTGACCCTCTACTGCAGTTCCTCATGATGTGGTGACCCCCAACCATAAAAAAATCTTTTCATTGCTACTTTATAACTGTGATTTTGCTACTGTTGTGAATTTTAATATAGATCTCTGATATACAGAATATTTAAGAAGCAACCCCCGCGAAAGGGTTCCCAGAGGCTGAGAACCACTGTTTCACATCTGTTTCCACTGACTGCCTCTCCCACCCTCCTGCCCACCCCCTCTCCTTGTCATGGCAGGGAGAAAACCTGACAGCTGCCTTTCCATTTACCAGCGTCTCCTTCCACCTCCTAACTTACTAAACTTTTGAAATGAGTGATCTGCTTCACCTGTTCATACGTCATAAGTCATCAGTGCCGGTTATGCCAGTTATGGATTAAAGTCCTGGAGCATCTAGGTTGATGTGACCGGCGCTATAGATCTTTAGAGGGGTGAGCGTGTCAGGGCTTTTTAGGTCACTGGAGAATATCCTTGAAGGAAACTGTGGGGAACTGGCCTCCTTTTCTTCTTTTCTTTTGCTACCTAGTGAAGAGGACCAGTTTATTCCACCTGGCCTTCCAGGGCCATGATCATTGGCATGCCCACCAGAGACTTAAGTCAAACAATCTGTCTAGTCCTGGATTGGAATCTCCAAACTATGACCCCCAAGTAGATATTTTCTCTTTACAAATTAATTGTTCCTGTATATATATATGTATGTATGTATGTATGTATGTATGTATGTATGTATGTATGTATAGTTATGTAGTTATGGAACACTGACAGATACAGCAAGTATCTGGGCTGGCTTGCTGCTGCAAAGGGGGTGCCTAAACCCCTCAGAGTGCAATTCAGGGGTTTGTTTCCTCTCTCTTACCAGGCAACTTAGCCCTCCTGTAGAACAAACCCAACTTATAGGCGATCCAAATAGAACCCAAACTGCTGAGTTACAGTGGGAAAACGCAACTGCTGTATGAAACGAAACTTTCTAATGCAGCTCATCGTCATAGTTGGAGTAAAATATTATTCACTGAAATCATCCCATCATTCTTGGAATTAAAAAAGAAAAATGTAAAATTGCTTGGTCACAGGAAAGTCAGGTTAAGGGGGGGCTTAGCTGCCTAATTTGAATTTCAGAGTATTGGGGCCCTGGAAACTCTACTCTGTGTCTTTTGCACTCAGCTCTGTTGGAACGTGCTAAGCTGATGTGTTTAAATGTGTTTTTTACAATGCTTCATGGTAATGTTTCTCCTTATTTACACAGTGCTTTAATCGGGCTATAATTGTCTTACTAGTCATCCTTCTTACGAGCCATTATTTGCTCGCTATACAAATTCGCTTGGAGAGCTCCGTCTTATCTGTAAAAGTAATCAGGGGAAATGTCTCATTGCTTTCTGCATGTCACATCTGGTTCTTAAATATGAATTTCTCGATGCCATATTTCTTTACGCAAGGCACACCTGGATAAGTCAGCTTGCTCACCCACATACACATTTGGCTTTAAATAAATTCTTAAAATCCTTCTTGGCTGTGAATCTGTTGCCTTTTCCATTGTTTGGGGCAGTCCAAAGACCATTCCCTAGGGAGCGAAAGTGGTTCTAAACTAGATTCTAAATATTTGAGCAGTGACAACATTGTTGGAACAATGGTAGTAGAAAATGACTTTATTATTGGTACGCAATAAAAAGGATTCAGTTGTGAACATGCATGTAATTACACACACACACACTATTGAGCTATGCTTGACTGGCCTTCTCCAGGTTCATTAATAACCACTTCCCATTTGCTCACTTATTTTGTCATATGTCATTACTTGCTGCCAGGTAGACAGTAGCCAGGATCAAGACCTGAAGATAAATTTATGGGAAACTTAAAATTGAGAAAATTTCATTCATAAATATTTCCCCGTGAGAGCTGATCATCATCACTTAGAATGAGATGTCAGCGGTGCCCAAGCACAATCTGAGCCCTGCTATTACAGTGCTGGGCCCAAGAATACTTTTGATGAAGTGAATGACAATTTCATTATTTCTCTATTAAAAGTTTAAAACTTGAGTAGAGAGGCACTTTTTGAAAACAGCATTTGCGTTGTACGGTTTAGATGAAAGGACTCTCTTTGTTCAGACTTTGCAAACCTTGTATGACACCCGTTTCCACGTAGATTCACAGAATCTCTAACATGCCAAGTAAATGTGCTTTACTGTAATATGGAAAATATTACTAAAAACTGCCTAGGATGTGGTTGAGTATCACAGTTTGTACTTCGTCATTGCTTGTTGGTTGGGGAAGCCACAGATTCCGAGGAAACTCTAGACAAGCATTTCCCCAAGAGGGTTGGCTTGCTAAGGCAGACCACTGAGTCTGTCCTTGGGGGTTTCTGATTCTGTAGGTGTGGGGTGGGGACCACATATTCCTTTCTGATAAGAAGCAGATGTGGCAATTCCATATCAGAACCAGTGCTCTGTCCTGGCTAGCTTCGACTCGACCAGCCTCCCGCGCTCCCCACTGCTCACAGAGGCTCAGCAACCCCGAGTCATTTCATAGAGGACTTATCTTGGAATCCCCCTTGTCAGGAAAACAGCTTCTTTTCTACAGTAGGAAAAATCGGGGTCAACTTGCATGGATAGCTTCATGTTCATTTCTTTCTTTAGTCTAGCTACCTTCTCTCTTCCATGGTAGATCTCAACCAGTCTTGGACTCTAGTAGAGCCTTCTGCGGTCTCTCACGGGATCCAATACTATCCACTCTTGCCAACATTTATCATCAGATTTCTTCTACCCTAACTGTTCAACATTTTTCTCTTGGCCAGTTTTTTCTCCAAACCGTGTCAGCAGGCCCAAGAGTCTTTAACTTAAAAAAAAATCTATTCCTTGCCCCTAAAAAAGTTTCTAGTCAACCTGCTTCTTTTTGGAGAGAATAAGGATTTTCTTTATCTACTTCTCCCGTCTTAAATCAGAATAACCAAGTTTCTTTTCCTAGCTTCATCAAAATTGGTTTTGCCAGAGGTCACCTTGAACTGGCTAAATCCAGTTCACATTAAAACGTTAGTATCTTTAATATGACTCTTGGAAACTATTCTCCTGCATCAGGAAACTACTACTTTTCTCAGTGGGCTATTTATTTGGTTTTGGTTTTGGTTTTTTGAGACAGGTTTCTCCGAATAACCTTCGGTGTCCTAGAACTCATTCTGTAGACCAGGCTAGCCTTGAACTCACAGAGAACCTCTTCCTCTGCCTTCTGAGTGCTGGGATTAGTGTTAAAAGCATGCACCACCACTTCTCAGCTTCTCAGTGTTCTTTAAGACAATCTGCCTCACCCACCGCAAATGTCGAGGACCCAACTTTTGGTTCACTTCTCCTCGTTCTAGAAACTTGCTTTTCTTTGGCTTCTGCTATGTCCACATAGAGCCTAGTTGAACATTTTTTTCAGATGGAATATAGGGATGGTAAAAAATATCATACCTGAGTGTGTAAAATAATGAATCATGTAAGCATCAGGTTCCTAAAGCTACGTGTCCATTGCTGTGGTTTGAGAATCTTGCCATTAGATTAGATTTTGAATATTTGGCTCCTGATTGCTGGTGCTATTTGGGTAGGTGTAGGAGGTGTGGCCTCGCTGGAGGAAGCATGTCACCGGAAATAGACTTGGAGAATTTAAAGACTTCACCCATTTCTAGTTCATTCTCTTTGCTTCATGCTTGTGGTCCAAGGGGTGAGCCCTCAGCTCCCTGCTTCTGCTACCATGACTTAACTATGCCATCATGGACTCTAGTTCTCTGGAATGATAAGCCCAAATAAACTCTCTTATCTTTGTTACCTTGGCCACATTTTCTATCACAACCAGAAAAATCATGCGTCCGTTTAATCTTGTCGCTTTAGACCTTAGTTTAGGCTTTGCTCTAAGTGTTACCTCCACCACTCATTCTGTTTGGTTATTCCAGTAGGTTATTGGTTAGAGCCATTTGGGATTTTGTGCAGTTATCTGAAAACATGGCACATCTAAAACCATCACTCCTAGTCTTGATATCCTTGTCTTGATAAATGCCACTAACCATTTGGTAACCGAAGAAATCTTGAAATCATCTGTGAGTTCCCTGGTTGGATTGAGATTTTGTGTGTGTGTGTGTGTGTGTGTGTGTGTGTGTGTGTGGTGTGTCTGTGATGTATGGGATGTTCATATGTGTGTGTGTTTGTGTGTGTGTGTGTGTGTGTGTAGGTCAGAACATAACCTTGAGTGTGTGTCCTTGCTTTCTACCTTGTTTGAAATAGGTTCTCAGTTATTTTCTTTTCTTTTGTAGTTGCATATGGCATGCTAGGTGGCCTGTGAGCTTCAAGGGATTATTTGGTCTCCATTTCCCATTTCACCATGAGAACATGGGGATTATAGGCATACACTACCATGCCTGACTTTCTACGTGATCTCTAGGGATTCCTTAAAGTTGTGTGGCAAGTGCTTTACCCAAAGTCCTGATTTTCGCGTATTACCAGTCAGGAACCAAATCCTAGAAAGTTTCCCTCCTTCCTATTTCTGCTGTTATTTTGTTTCCTACTTCACTGTCTCAGCGCTTCCCTATTTTATGTCTTTACTGAACTATTAGCTTCTTCCAATTTTTCTAACTTGTCTTGCACATGACTTCCATCTTTCTAATCATGACATCACCTTAAAAACAATTCCAACACTCTCAATTTCTAACTACATAAAGCCTACATTCCCGACCCTGAGGCCCAAGATCCTGACAAATGTCTTCAAAAACTCTGTGGTCCATCATGCTGAGCTTGTGATTCCCTTTAATAAATCATACCTTTCCTAACGCTGTCCCGTCTGCTTAAATCATCTTTTCCTATTTTGTTCACCCTTGATTTGCTTTTAAGACTGAGTTTTGAGTCATCTTCTCTGCAGTAATAATGACAAATATGAAAACCACCATTTATTAAGTGTCAGCAATGTGTGAGGCTCTTCACATTCATTCCCATGTGATACCAACATTATTGTAAAAGTTTATGCTGCTGTGTTCAGTTGAGGAATGAAACTAGTGAGACGCGGAGTGGCTGCCTGCCTTGATATCTTTTTCTGTTCCATCCCACATTCACTGCTCTCCACGACTACTCCCTGATTTTCTATCTTCTACAATTTGTACACAGAAACAGAAATTCTTAATATTAGAGTTGACAGTTGCAAAGGAAATGAATTATTCAGAAAAATACAAGCAGCAGGTGACCAGGTAGCCTCAAAGACTAGAGTTGCTAGAATCTCAGTTTTTTTTTTTTAAGAGATAACCAAAACCAAAACACTCAGAATTAGCAGTGCATAGGACTGTGTGGGTAGAGGTTCAAGCAGAATGGTGAAAGGGGCATGGTACCAACACATACTCATGCAATGGGAGGCCTTCTAAGAGCAGAATTCACATGCAGCTGTGTCTCTGTAATGAAAAACCCCGTCCATCATCTCCAAACATTAGTCAGTTTGCTGCGCCTGTATAGAACTCTATGGAAACACATTTGGGTGAAATCTAGGAATAGGGTTATGGTCATCTCTGAGTGGTTGTGTGTGGAGTGAGGACACACTTAGCAGTTGATTAATAAACTGCACAAATTTGGTGTCGGGTGGAGTTCAGTGCCATAGAGAACAATACTGGCTCCAAAGAAACATGAAGAACTGTTGGGTTGGGCGTAGGGCTTACAGATGAGGTGAAATAGTGGCACAAGACATTTTGACCTAGAGGCCAAAGGTCAAGGAGAACTTAGCAGACAATATATATTGTCCCAATGCCTTTGACTTTCCTAATTCCAGTAGCAACATGCCTTTTGGAAGGCAGGATCTCTATTGCAAATCTTTCTCTAGCGCTAAGAATGCTTTGTGTGACTACTGGAACCTCAGTACACATTTGTCTCATTGATGCAGGACATGGTGGTGTATGCTTGCAACCCAGATGCTGGGGATTGATTGAGGCAGAAAGATCATGAGTGCCAGGCTAGTTTGGAGGCCAAGCTAGGAGGACCATGAATTTGAAGTTATCATGAACTACACAGTACAATGCTATCTAGAGAAAAAGAAAAAGAAAAAACAAACACAACAACAACAATAAAAAAAAAACCTGTCAAGTGGACATACATTTACTGTATTAGTAGAAATAAACTCTGGTACTTGAGATAAAGTTTCTCTTTATAGTCCCATGTCTAATGCACGGCAAGATAAAAGTTATAAAATTTTACTGATAGCTCATTAAAAGCTGGAATATAAAAATCACCGCACATTACAGAGCATTTTCAATTGGTCAGGACTTTTCCATCTAAATCCTGGTAACAACACTACTTTGCAGATGTTCTTTCCCTGATGTGTAGAGGATGATCCTTGCTTTCAGAAAGACTGAATACCATTACCAGGTTCCTGTGGCCAATATGTGGCACCAGAGCCCATCTGTTTTGCACTATATCTGACTGAGTTAATGAGGTTGTTGAAAAAGGATACTAGAAAAAGAAGAAAAAGAACATATACATACATACATATCTGTAGAATGCTAGAAATTAAGCCTGTTTGTACATTCTTTGATCATTATTTAATAATTGATTTGAGCATTACTTAGTCAAAATAGGTTTATTACAACCAGCTTTGGGGTGTGAAACAGAAAGGACAGGTTGCATAAGCCACACACATGGCACCAATTAATTTTTGGCTCCATTTCCACATGTAATAGAAAGGGAAATCAGTTGTTAATAATTTGACAAAATGCATGCAATTTTATATCTAAATATTTTGGCTAAAATACGTTTCAGAACTGGATGTTCTATATATTGATCTCAACTTGACAACCTGAATTCTCTATCTTATTTTCAAGTACTAATGCCCCCCAATATTTTACTTTGGTTTTGCTCTTTTCTTATTTTAAATAAAAAGAGTCTTCAATTTCCTTGTATTTCCTTAAAAACACAGTGAAATACACCTGTGTCGCACGCTTTGACTCTGCAATGTCTTCTGGAGACTCCCGCTGAAGGCTTAGCTGTGGGCTCAGGGGTGTTGGGGAAGTGATTTTATTGGGCAGATTCTTAACTTATTGACGGTTCGATCTGCTGACAAATTCATAGTTTGATAGAATGATTGGGAGGTCATGGAAACTAGAAGATGGGGCCTAGTCAGAGAAAGGAGTTTCCTGGAGGTGTGTTACTGGGGCTTTCCTTTGTCACCTGAAAGGTGTACTGTTTCCTTCTCTCTCTCTCTCTCTCTCTCTCTCTCTCTCTCTCTCTCTCTCTCTCTCTCTCTCTGCGCCTCCAGTCTGCCTTGAGGTGGGCAGCTTTCCTGAGCTACACCCTTCTGCAGCATTATTTCTGTCTTTCTACAGTCTTAGTAAGTCTTATGTAGCCAGTTGACTGCATATTTTGGGACACAGTGACCAAAATATCTGCAGAAACTCCTTAAGGAAGGAAAGCTTTCGGTGAAAGAGGGATTTCAGCCTGCCATAGTGGGAAGGACACAGGGCTGTGGTGGGGATTCTCTCTGGGGAGCAGTGGATTTGAGGCTAGAACCATTCACAGGCTGAGCGTGCAGGCCAGAACCAAGACAGGTACAAACCCTTAGTGGTCTGCTTCTTCTAGGCAGGCATCACCTCCAAAAGCCTCCATAGACTTAGAGCTTTTAAAATAAAAGCCTGGATCTCTGTGGGTTCAAAGCCAGCCTGGTCTACAAGAGCTAGTTCCAGGACAGTGTAGGACTGTTACACAGAGAAACCCTGTCTCGAAAAAAGCAAAAATAAATAAAAATACAAATAAAATAAAAGCGTCTTTGGCCACTTAATGCAATCATCACAAAGTAGGAAGGGGGCCTCAGAATGCACACTTTGCACTAGCGATTTTGTCTGAAGATGATCATGCCAGTTGACACTAGCAAGCTTCATTTTCCTTTAATGACACCAAGAGATGGGGCGTCTGCAGTCATGGTGGCACACGGCACACGCCTTTAATCCCTGTGCTAGGGAGGCAGAGACAGGAGGATTTCTGAGTTCGAGGTCAGCGTGATCTACAGAGAATTGCAGGTTCCAGGACAGTCAGGGTGCTCTGTTACACAGAGAAATCCAGTCTCAAAAAACCACAGGGGGGAAAAATGGGGAAGTGTTTTGTTTGTTATAGGGGTGACGTGACTTCACTTGGTCTCCTGCTCTATTTCCCCTAGTGGTCTCCAAAACCTTAATTTCAGCAAGAGTTTGTCATTTTAGTTTTGTTACTTTATAAACTGAGGACATGGCCTCCATAGGGTATGGTTGAGGGGAACGGTTTTCTTGTAGATATGACGGGAAGTACAGTCAGAGGCATCTGGAAAAGTCTAGAACAGGTAGAACAGGGAAAGTCTAGAACAGGGAGGAAGCAGCAGACTGAACATGGCCAGCAGACTCACCTGGCCATGGGAGGAGAGATGTGGAGAGCAAGAGAGGAAGACAAGGAAATACTTGCAAGGGAGACCAAGAGGGAGGGGAACAAGAGAGCACAAGGCTGAAACAGCAGGGTTATTTGGGATGGGAAGGGGGGTAGGAGCAGAAGAAATTTAGGGTAGGGGCTGGGGGAGAAGAGCTGAGTCTTGCCCCAGGGAGCTGGGGCAGAGGGAGCCTGGAGGCCAACCTGATAGGCACCATGAATCTATCCTGATTTTTTTTTTTTTGGTCCTGACAGTTATAATTTGTTTATAAGTCAAATCTGGTCTTTATCTATGGAGGTGAAATGCCTGTGCAATGACATCTTAATTAAAGTGATCCACCTGCAATTTATTTCTTTGTATACTCTGTCTCCTGTTTTCACAGCAGGTTTTTTTTTTATTTATTTTTATTTTTTTTAAAGAAAGGTCTGAAGTAGCTCAGGTTGGTCTTAAAATCACTATGTAATCAAGACTGACCTTGACTTTTCCAATTTTGTGCCCAGCCCTATCTCTTATTTTCTTGGCCATATACTAAAATTTGTCTTTTCACCTACTGTATATAACCGAATCTTACTTTTTAAAAAAAGTAATGACAATTTTGGCTACTTTCCCGTACACTGTACACTCTGCCTAGGATGAGTAAGCCTGGATTTACACTTACTTCATGTTGAATCTCCACATCCTAAATAGACTTTTGGAAGTGTATTTGACGAATGGTGAAGTGTCTGGCAATTAGACACAAGACGACTGCAATCCAGAGAGGAGATAATTAAATGAATGGCTCTGTTAAAGACGCTAAGCAAACAGGATCACTTCAGAACACATACATTCCTAAGCAAGGCGTTAACGGAAGCAGTAGTGCTTGAAAAGCCCTGGAAAAAGGTGAATCACTGGACACTTAGTAAGTAATATTTGAAGTGGTAGGATTTGAGCATGGATAATGTTTTCTTCCTTAAACGGCTGAAAAAACTGCTAAAAATATAAACAACAGTTCACAAGCGCCATGAAAGTCAGGAGACCCCACTGTATTGATGCTTTAAAGAATTGCTTCTTCGACCATCAACCACCAGAGGAGGTCACATGCACAATTCAATACAGGTGGTGCAAAAGGAAAAATGACCACTCCTTGTTTATAAAGCCTCCCAGATAGCGCAAGTTATCAACAACAAAAGCATGTTCTTTAAGTAATTAATCTCAGTAGAAACGAACTGGGGGAAACTTTGCAGACAGCCTGTCATAGGCGGGGTGAATGAAGCTGGTGTTTCAAGGTCCCGGAACCCAGGGTCAGCACACAGTGCTTCTCCGAGGTGCAGGTCTTTTCGAACTCTGTGCCCCTTTGTCATTCGAAACAGGATAAGATTCTAATCACCCCGACCCCTGAAGAGAAGCTTGCACGGACAAACTTCCAGTGCAGACACTGACTCCTTAAAAAATCCTAGACCCACAGGCTCACTCCTGCAGGCTGCAGAGTATGTCGGCACCGTGTACACCCGGTTCCTCAGCCCGACCGGCACAGCAACTCCAGCTCTGAGGCCGCCGCTCCCTCCGCCTTGGCGGGAGCACGACGCCCCGCCCCCGGAGTGTGGCGGAAGTAGTGGGAGCGGCGCGCGCCACCTCGCCGGCTGCGCATGCGCTCTCCCCGCACGGGTTGGCGCGTTCGTCTAGTTACCTCAGTCTCCGCCACCCCCGCCCCTCATAGTGGCGCTCTCGCCATCTTGCACCCCCTTCAGCCTAGCCCAGTCACCTTTTCTCTTTCCACAATTTTTGTCCCCCCCCATACCCCGCCCCCTGCCCATCGTGTCCCGGGGCCGCCGCCGCCGCCGCAGACACCGCGCCATCTCTGTCCCCTCTCATTCTCCACGCGGGACGCGCAGACGTGCTTCCACGTGTCCTTAAGCAGAGGTTGTGGGGCGTGTGGGGGCGGCGGGGAGTGGGACGAGGTCGTGGGAACGCCAGGGACGTGGCAGCCAGAGGTCAGGCCCAGGGCTGCGGGCCCAGCCGAGTGCAGGCCGCCGAGTGTGGGGTGCGCCATGACTCCTCCCCGTCGTCGGTGGGCGTGGGGCGAGGGGAGCCCAGGGCTGGGCAGAGAGGCACCTTTCGCGTGTCACCCAGGTTGTGTTGGGGTGGGGAGTCCTTCAAAAAGGAAGGCTCTGCTTCATGGAAGTTAGGTAGCATTAGTGAAAGTTCAGCGTGCCAGGAGAGACCCAGAGGACACAGAGATGCTGCTGTCACCGCCCGCCTCTGGGACCCCTGGGGAAATCATTTAGCTCGTGTTGTGGGGTCTAGATGGGGATCATCACAGCCTGGCTCAAAACTCAGGTTTACGAGAGAATATTTGTGTACTTAAAGCTTACATCAACGCCAGCAGAGTTCTCCGCTGTGATTAATTACCTATGAGTTTCATGTTAAGAAATTGTCACCTTGCCTTCTCTTAGGAAAGTCAGGACAGTTGGTGTGACAAATGAGAATGAAGTTATAGAGATAGTAAATATGTTTGACGTTCAGACAGAATCCCGGAAGCAGTGTCATTATTGTATACCCGGATAAATTAGCATCATGTCCCTGAAGTTAGTGGGAACTCAGAAAGAAATGAGGACATGTTTATTTGGGAGACACCTGGGTCTCCCAGATCACCGTTAAAAGATGACTTGAAACAACTGGTAGAATTTCTGTATGTTCCAGAGAGGCAGAATTTGACTCCTAAAGTTTCTTGGTGCTACTTGGTAAAACCAGAACATAGTGAGTTATGCTGTTGTGAGTCGTGGCCCCTCAAATCCCCTCACCCACCCGGAGGGCCTTTAAGTACATTAGGTCTACCCTGAGGGCTGCGCTGCCTAGGGGAACTTTCTGCCACGCTGAAAATGCTATACACTGTGGGCTTCCAGCATGGTAGCCATCAGGGGCAGGTGGCTCTTGAGCAATGGAAACGTGGCAGGTGCCACTGATGATTAGCAAATTAATTATAATTTAAGTGGCCACCCACACGCACGGTGGTTGTTGCATGGGATCGCACAGGTCTGCAAGGTTGAGAGCTGTCGCGGTCTTTGATTTGGTGGAGTTTTAAGTCAGCTCAGCTTTTGGAATAATTATATCCAAATATTGCCTTTCATTCAAAGCGTGGGTCTGCTAGTATTTATTTACAGCTTGGCAAATTAAAGCAAAACACTCCTTTGACTTCTTGGTTCGAAAGCTAGCGCCAGATTTAGCTGGAAAGAGAACACTAGCTGGAGTTTTCTTTAATCAGCGCTGGCTTCCACTGTCTTTTATCACTGGGTTAGTTCTTCGTGAAAGCTTGCAACTCTTTATTGCTGCCGTTTTTTTTTTCCTACCATCTTTGAAAGCTGGTGCTTCCCCCTTTTAACCTTTTCGATAATAAGACAGTTTAATACCTTATAGTGGCGATCTTTGAGCAATTTTAGAAGTCACTTTAGTATCCCTATTCAAACTTCTGAATAGAAAATGAAATTTGGTGATCAACGTGTCGTGAGATTACTTTCTTTGAAATATGCCCAACTATTTTTTGACTGGGTATTTGTAAATCTTGAAAATAAAAATCCTCTTCTTTTTCCCCTTTTCTCCCCTCTCCCTTCCTTCTTCCTCCTCTCTTTTTCTTCCTTTTTATGTACTGGGGATTGAACCCTGGCCCTCCCACATACTAAGTGGCGGTTCTGCCACTAGACTGTACACCCAGTCCTTGAAAATAAACCCTGAGAAACAAAAACAGAATGAAACTGTCACGGTGTCACGGTAGATCTACACCCTGAACTCCAGCCTGATATTTGTAAAACATTGCCCTTGGCCTCAAGGCTGGAGATAATCCTTGGTTCTGGAATGACAGTTTAAAGCTCCTGTCTTACATCATATGCAGAGACTAGTTCATGACTTGCAAATCAGACTGAGCTGGTCTTGAGTGGACAGACTATCTTAAGTTTTCTGGGACAGTCACGTCCCAGCATGCTTCCTACCAGAACCCCTTTCGTACTCTCAGAAACATTCCAGTTTGGACTGTGCTAACGTGGCCACACTTTTTAAGCTTGTCAGAACTCTTAGTCTTGGAAGGATTAGCTATTTAGCAGTCTCCAAAATACACTTGCTGAAAATAGTGACAAAGTCCATGCTGTTTCACTCATGGGATATTTGGAATAAGGCCAGAGAGTGACTTGGTCCCTTTAGCCACTGACGATTTAAATGTTTTACTTTGTATAGAAATCTTGGGTAATATGCTCGTTGGTCCCTTTTGGTGTAAAGAGCTACAAATATGCCGGTACAGTAAAAATAGTGAGATTGAGTCGTCTTGTTTTCCTGTTGAGAATGGGTGTTTTGGTGAGGTCAGATAGTAAATCAATCAGAAACCTGCTTGTATTAGAATTAGAATGCAACGATTTTGCTTATAGTTCACTTACATTATGAGAAGAGATTTGGCCATTGCATTACTGTGTTAACGGAAGGGGATGAGCTGTTCTGTTTGCTATTTTAAATGTTGATGGCCATGCCACTGAGCCTTGTGTGTCTTCTGTAGTCCCACTAGTTTAGCCTTGAACAGACTGTCACTCACAAGCTGCCCGCTTTGAGCTTGCTTAATGTTAAAACCCTGAAGTGTTTGTAAAGCGCTGTGCCTTTGCTTATGTTCCTGCTCATGTTTCCCGTGACATCTTCTGTGCACCCTTGCTTAGCCATTATCTCAGGGATGCTGGGAGAGAAGTCTGTTAAGTTTCCACTCTAGAGGAACTGAGGGGGAGAGGTGGTCTGAGTTGCCCAAGGTCACATGATAAGCCTCAGAGCCTGTGTTTGAACTCCAGAGCTCAGTGCTTTCCTGCTACACTGTGTGAGCATAGGCAGATAGTTCACAACCAGGTTCACTGTGACAGACACCTTGTGAAGGTCTTGTGAGTTAATTATGATCCACTTTTATTTGTGTGTTCCTCGTTGTATAGAAGAACGGATTCTGGACCAGGAGTCAGGGGGACCTCAGTTTTAGTCCAAGCTTGTGTCCCTAAAAAGTGGTGTGTCCTTGGGCAGTTCAAGAAACCCCTCTGGGCTGCAGTTTCCTCACCTGAAAAATGAGGGATTTGGATGAAATTAGTGATTTTCAAACTGTGGTTGGAAGCCTGCTCACTTGTCGGCCCCTCCCACCCGTTTACACGGTTCAGTCTGCCTGTTGTTTAGTCATGGCCTACAGCCTCCTTTAAATGAAGACTATCAGGACGTAGCATTTAATTTACTAGACTCTCAGATAACCAATGGCAGTGTCAGCCCCTGACTGCAATGATTGTAGCTCTGATAATTTCGTATTACTTTAGAGTATCTGGAGATAGGCATCTTTTGCAAATGAAAAATCTAGGCATTTTTAAAATTGATAATTTTTTTTTTTGTTAAGATATATGCCTGCATAGATCAGGTTATCAGCTACTTGAGATCAAAGCTTCCCTTTTTTTCTTTTTAAAAAGATTTATTTTAATTATATATGTACACACACATCTGTGTGGGTACCAGCAGAGGCCAGAGGCGTTGGGACTAGAGTTACAGCAACTTGTGAATCTTTGATGTGGGCTCTGGTAACCAAACTTGGGTCCCCTGGAAGAGTAGTGTGTTCTTTTAACTACTGAGTCAGCTCTCTGGCCTAAAGCCTTACATTTAAAAAGAAAAAAAAAATAGGTCTGAGACATTTAGCCAGTATTTTTAGTTTCCTCATCAGTAGTGGGAAAGTACTGGCCTAGTAGGGTGATTGTGGAAAAAAACAGAAAACAAAACAACAAAAAATCTGAGTTACTGCAGTAAAAGACCAAGTAAAGCCCAAGTCCATTCATTCTTCATATACATGAATTAAATCGCCATTAGCCACACAAGCTGTACTGTAACCAAATCATTAAATTACCATTGGTGAATTGTATATGCTAAATATTAGATGACAATAGATTTCTTTTAAGGAGGGCTATTTATAAAACATGATTTTAGGCTAGAACAGAATTGTAATGTTTAAAAATATCCACTCATTTAAAAAAATCCTCCTTTTCTGCTATACGACTTACTATTAGGATTGTTAAGTGATGGCTAGATTTCCCACATACTTAAAGAAAAATGCATAAAGTCATTGAATTTTCTGTAAAAACAATATTGTCAAAAAGTGAGTTTGCTATGGGATTTGCCAGTATGGATGCTGTGTGTTTTCAGCTGAGTTGTTAGATGTAGTCTACAGTGTGATTTTATGTATATTTTTAGAAAAGAATAATTTTTAGAACAAAATTTAAAAAGGCCAATAACATTAAAGAACATGGAATAGAATTTTAGCCTAATATGAACTTAGGGGAAAAAATATAGTAAGATTCTCCCATGTTTGTGTGGCAGAGAGCTCTGATGTCTGTAAGTTAATTTATCATTAGGTAACAAGGAAATGAAAGTGTTTTGCTATTTTGTGCGTGTGTGTCTGTGTGTCTTGTATTGTATTGCATTGCTGTTTATTGAGTCTCGTGACTTACGCATTTAAGGCAAGAATTCTGTTGCTGAGTGATAGTCCTTCCCATTTTATATTTTTTATTTTCAATTCAAGTATATTTTTGAGTCCTTATTGCATTGTGGGCTTATTGTTTTGTATTTTTTTTTTGAGACAAATTTTCATTGTGTAACAGAGCCCTAGCTGTCCTGAAACTCACTTTGTAGACCAGACAGGCCTTGAACTCAGAGATCCGCCTGCCTCTGCCTCCTGAGTGCTGGGATTAAAGGCATGCACTACCACGCCCTGCTGCATTGTGTTCTTTATAATACCTTTGTGAGGGAGACAGAAATCATTCTTGAAAGATGGAGGAAGTGAACCTGAGACCTCAGTTGATTCTTATAAGTTCTGGTATATTGGTTAGTTATTCCTTTAAAGAGCCCATGTCCAGCCAGGTGTGATGATACAGTTCTTTAATCTCTTCACTCAAGAGACTGAGGCAGCAGGATTGCAAGTTTGAGCTACCTAGGAATTTCTTTCTTTCTTTCTTTCTTTCTTTCTTTCTTTCTTTCTTTCTTTCTTTCTTCCTCTCTCTTTCTCTCTTTCCCTCTTTCCTTCTTTCTTTCTTTTTTTTTTTTTTTTCGAGACAGGATTTCTCTATAGCTTTTGGAACCTGTCCTGGAACTAGCTCTTGTAGACCAGGCTGGCCTCGAACTCACAGATTAAAGGCACGCGCCACCACTGCCCAGCACTACCTTGGAATTTCAAGGCCAGCCTGTGACGGTGAGTCAAGGCGTTGTACCAAACCAAGGCTAGCCAGACCAAATCAAACCAACGAAACTCCCCTCGCCATGGCATTTACCTTATAAGACATGACTGTCAGCCTGGAACAGTCCCTTCTTTCTGAATCTCTCACAAAGCTTTGTGGGTTCTCCCCAAGCGTCTGATAGTTGTCTAGTATGTTTTTATCTGGAATTGTGTGGATTTTTTGTTCCTTTGCTTCTGTTTGTCTCATTTCCAAGCTTCCTCTTTTTATCAAATAATAGCGTAATTGTGTTGTTAGTTTCTGAGGTTAAGCCTCTGTCACCTTTGCTCTTCTTCCATTGCCTACTCCACCTGCAAGTTAACTCTACATTTGTAATATGTTCTTATTTCCACTTGTTCCAGAAATCAAAGGCACTGACATCTCTTGTCTATACAACGTAAGTAGTTTCTGCTTTCCTGGGTCATTCTGCAGCTGTCCTTAAAATATTCCATGTTCAAAGTTCTCCAATAGCATAGTATTTTCCTTCAGTAAAAATTAATCTCTGTTGGCCTTCAAGGCTTTCTAGTTTGCTTCCTCCTGATGACGCAGATCTCCCTTTCTGTTGCATGCATCCTCTGTTCACTGCACTCTGCCCACAGTGGTCTTAGGGGCAGGTTCTTGAGCACTGCCTCTTGCATTTTGTTCAGATCATATATCGTCACCCTGTAGTTGAAATTCATTTGTTTACATTGTTTTTTTATAGCACTACAAACTGTTTTTGTCTGAGTGTTACTCCTTACACTGTAATGGGTTTTTGTTGTTGTTGGTTTAGTCATTATTATATCCTGAGGCTATAGAAGGCCATTTCGCTCTCAGTCAGTGTCCAGTAATTATGAATGAATAGCCAAGTGCCGAACTACCCTCGTTCAGGCTTTTAAAAAGACATTGCCAATGTCTTTATGATAAGAAGGGGAAGAGTGAGGGGAAACCAATCAGTGACGAGTTTCTGTGTCTGTGTCGTTTCATAGATGCTGTCCTCTGCCAGTAGCTGGAGGAGGGATTCAGTATGGTACAGAAGTTTGAAATGAAAGTAATGCACATTCACTAAGATAGTATTAACCAGTTGTGGTGGTTGATCTTCATTGTCAGTGGGACTGGACTTAGAATCATCTAGAAGACATATGGGAATGTTTCTGAGGGTGTTTCCAAAGTACTTTAACTGAGGAGGGAAGACCCATCTGAATGTGGGTAGCACATACTATAGAATCGGGTCCCAAACAATATAAAGCCAAAAAGAACACATGAACCCCAGCATTCATCTGTGTCTGCTTCCTATAGTAGATCAGTGTGCCCAGCTACTACTGTCACCATTATGCCTGACTGTATCCTCTCTAACTGTGAGACAAAATAAATCCTTCCTTAAGTTGCTTTCATCAGGCATTTGCCATAGCATTGAGAAAGAAAGAAATACAGAAATAGAGAAAATTGGTTTTTGCTGTGACTATCTGACCATGTGGCTTGTAGGCCTTTGGAACTGTTTTGTAAAAGGAATTTGGAAGAATTTGGACCTGTGAGCTAGAAAAGCCCTAGAATGCCATAAATCATAGACATCCGACCTTTTGACATTGTGGTATGATGCCATCTATAAACCAGCTGGGCTGCATTCATAGCTTTGCTGGGCTGCATGTAGTTTGCAGACTGAAAGTTGGATGTGACTGCTGTGAGCAGAACTTAAAGGGTGCGGTTTGGGCGGCTGGAATGCTGAAATGAAAGAAACTAATCCTGGCTCATGGGATTTCAAATGGGAAAGAGGACTCTAGCAGGACTTGAGGCTAGAGGCTGCCTGTGCTGTATTCTGGAAAAGAATGGCTATGTTTTGCCCATGGTTAGAAAACTTGTGTTATTATTCTACATGCTATAGATGTTTTATAGATACTTTTACACCTTTTGAGTTTTTGCGTTTGTAGTGATTGACCTTTTGGTATTTTTCATATCAGTAGAAATTTAGATTATGTTGTAACTTGATTTTTTTAACACTAAACCAAAATGGAGCACATAATAATGTTGAATTACCTATATTTTTCCTGCTTTTGGGGTTTTATAAAACTATTCTAATTAAAAAATTATTTATAGTATATTAGATGTCTAGGTTATGAAATGTTAAGATTGAGACTCTGTAGATGTTGAGTAAGTACATGGATCTGACTTAATGTTCCTCACCAGTAATAAAGAAGAACTAGTCATTACATTTTATGTTTTTTAATTGCTAGTTGGTTGATAGACATTATAGCCCAGATTTTGATATTACTTCTAGGATATAGAAACTAATAATAAGTCTCAGTTCTTTGAGGTGTATGATGAAATGTTGTTTATGGGATGTCTTCTTTGGTCATGTTGTCAACAGAATATGTTCTTTAATGGATACCCAGTAACATAGCCACTGCATTTTGTTATGTCTGTCTTTACCCTTTACTACAATTGGAACTTTTTGTGTTTGGCAGCAATACTTTCTAATGAAAGGAATTTTGCATGCACATATACATACATACGCATGTATGTTTAGATGAAATAAATTTTTATTTTCCAGAATGGAAATAATGGTTTAGCGATCAGATTAACACAGTATTAATCAGAAATGAACTTTTTCCTGGGATTCACTTTTAAGCTGGCATGTTGAAATGATCTGGGACTGCACATCTGAATTCATTTTGTAAAATATGGCAAGCAGCTGCATCCCTGTGGAAGCTGAACCAACTGCAGGACATTAACCCATTGAGAAGATTACAGTAGGGTTTCAGTTCCATGTTAACTGTATTTATTAGTGAAAATTGACTTGAGTGCTTCTGCTTTTAACAGACTTTTTATGTCTAGAAGAAAGGAAATAAAGCATTGGAATGATAGGACTTTGATGTGTAAAGAAGTTAATGTCTAAAGAAGTAATTATCTAAATCAAACAAAATGTGGGTACAGGAAAGAATTATTTTGGAGTCTAATGAGCTATCAGCTCATCATGTCAAGAAAAATGTTCTTCACCTGTTTGATTTAGAAATTAAGTAACTTGTCTGTGGAAGACTGGTTGTGGTTGTAATAAATTTGGATTGAACCCTTTACCTCTTTCCAATAAATACTCTTGATAGGAACCATTTCTAGTGGGAGACAACTGAAAGAAAACTGGGCATCCATCCTAGGGCTTGGCCCTTAATGTAAATTTGCCCTATGAAATCTGTCCTCTTTAGAGAGTTAAAGTAGGGTGACTGGATTTGAACTGAAGAAAGGACAGATTGCTTCAGCGGTGCCTCACTCACTATAGACTATATTAACCCCACACAGTGCTGTGTGTATCAGATCTGAAACTGATCAACTCAAGGCCTGATTTGGGAGGTTGGGGTTAATACACAATCCTTGAGATTAGTATTTCTTCAGGCCTTGTGTTTGAACCACTAAAAACACTGGGTGTGGGGTGTGTGTGTAAGTGGTTCTTGAAAAAAGGAGGTTGTATGTTCTCTTTCTGATGGTCTGGTTGTGGAAATCTGTAGTTCTTGTTTTCTTCTAGTCATAGACTGGTGGGGTAATTATTATTATTTTTTATCCCAAGTTTCCAGCTGGAGTTTGATGGCTCGTGCCTGAAATCCCAGAACATGGGAGGTGGAGGCAGGGAGTTCATTGCCGACTTGGAATAATGAGGGTATCTCAGAATCAAAACAGAGCAAGGCAATGTGGGTAGTTTCTTTCCTTACTTTGTTTGTAGAAAAATAGTAATTATTTCAAAGTTATTGTGAAAAATAGCAAATTTATGCTTAAAGGAAAGTGATAACTTTTCTTAGCATTAGATTTCTTTTTAAAAAATGCGTTTGGGCATTAGTTTTGGATTGAGTGAAATGTTTTTGTCTTTTCAAGTGTTCATGTTGTGTGCCTTAGTTAGTTCTAGCCGCTCAGCATAGGCCAAAGGAATATCAGGGTATTTTAGACATCATCACATGTAAGTATCTCTACAAACTTATGACATAACTAAGGTGCTGTTCACCCTAGAGCCCTGTGCCGTGTTGCCTTTTCAAAAGCTTCTCATCTTGGACACTTGAGTGCAGTAGCTTTTTCTCTAGCTTAGCCTCATGGACCCTGTCCTTGAGGAGTGCCCCTGGGCTAGATCCCCTTGGTGATTTTTATCATTTTTCACACATTTGGTCAGATTAAAAGGGCATATTATGAAAATGAATTTGACAGCCATACGGAGAGTGACCTGAGCGTGAGAGAGGTAAGAGTTAGTGGAGGGCTGTAGTGTAGAGAAAGGGGCAGGAAGAGGACCTTGTCTTCCTGTACATCGCGGGTATAGGGAAGGTGAAAGATAGGAGATTTTTAAAGTTAGGTACTCTAAATTGATATAAAAGCTTTTGTTAGATCAAGATGGGGTATTTTAAATATCTTTATTTTAATAGCTAACATTTATTGTGTACTTACTGTATCAAGATTGTTCCAAATTGTTTTCTGTATGAGTTCATCTAATTGTCATAATAATCTTTAAAAAGCAGGGCTATTATTCACATTTTATAGATGAGATAATGGGAGCAGAGAGAAGTAAAGTAACTTCTGTAAAGTCTTAACAAAGTAACAGAGCTGAGGATTGAACCCAGACAGTCTGTGTCTGAAGCCAAACGTTGAAATCAGATCTTTATGCCCAACTCTAACTTCATCTCATACTTTCCACAGAAATCAGGTGAAGCATGTTTTCTTCCATTACTGTGAGCCTGGTGATCAGCAAGAGGGCCTCAGGAGATAGCACCCTATGTAGACATTGTGTGATTTGCCAGGAACTGTGTGTGTGGGGGAACTAGTTAGTGACTCATAGCCCAGAGAGATAATATGCCTGGCCTTTGAGATGTGCAGAATGGGAAAACATCTATAGGCCGCTGAGAGCTGATGCACACGATCGGGCCGCATGTCTCCACTGGTGGGAAGCCTGTCTCCTATTATATGTAGTTTGTGACCCTGTAGGCTGTCTCTTCAGGCCAGATGTTCCACCCTAGGAAAGTCTTTCTCTGCCGGGGCTTTGCCTTCTGCAGTGGTGTCAATGACCAGTCCTTCTGTGCATCACCAACTCTAGAGGCTGCAGTACAGTTAGATTATTCCTGGGCTTCTCTCAACTGCTTTAACATGTGTTCTCAAGTTTGGATGTTCTTCCATAGAATCTGCAAAGTATTTCTAATTCCAACCTTAGGGAAAAATGATGGTATTATCAGGTTTATATGAACATAGGGAATAATATTTATTATGTGTTTATTGTATGGTAATTAGTACTTACTTTGATGACTTATGTTCTTTTAACTAGTTCTTGTTTATTAATTGTTTTATTTAGTGCCATGTACAATAAATAGAAATACATGCATTAGAATTGGCTAGTTTTTCATTATATATCAGCCTGATTTGATAGGAAAAATGTCACATTTTAAATTGAGCTTTGCTCATAAGATTTTAAAATATAATGCTCACTTCTGATCTTTTGATTTTCTGCTATAATTTAGTCTTTGGTTGAAATGAGAACTAGATTATGCTGTGGTTTTCTCATTTTGTGTATTATAGTTATAAGAACGTCTTTAAATTCTTCCCTGGTACTCCTAAAATAAGTGTGTGTGTTCATGTATGTTCCTGTGCATGTGCACATATGTGTCCTATTTGTGTGTGAGGCATATGTGGAGGCCAGAGGTTGATATTGGGTTGTCTTTCTCAGTCACTTCTTCACAGTAATTAATTAAAATTAATTCATTAATTATCAAAACAGTATTTCTATTTGAAAGTATCCAAAGCAGATGCTCCATTCTATCCTAGATGCTTAAGTGTTCAGCAGTGATTAGGTATGTTGTGTCACGCTAGATAATAGATCTGCTGATCTGTTATCATTTTATAGTAATTCAGAGTAGGTCAGTCCTCAAAGTCATTCCTCAAAACCCAGAGCTCCCAGTTTCAGCCAAACTGGCTGGTCAAAGAGCATCCAGAATCCACCTGCCTCTCTCTCCCTCAGGGCTGGGATTACAGGAGTGTGTTGCTGTGCCAGATTTTACGTAGGTGCCTGGATCTAAACTCAGGCCCTCATGCCCGCAAAGCAATCACGATTGCTACAGCCAACTCCCCATCTCCCAAAGTGACTGTTTTTATTCGTCTGTGTGAAATGGGGGAATATGTGTTAAGGGGCTGTAGGACACTTCCTGAAGAATCACTAATGGGACTTAGGGTGCTGTGCAATACTCTGGAGAGCTACCAAGTGATGCCAAAGTAGTTTAATGAGTATTTCTGTTCTAGTACTTGCTATAGTGTAGATACTGAATGTGTATCAGTCATGTATGTGATTCTTTGATGCCTGAGCTGACTAAGCAGGTTTCTCCCACTGTGCCTACTGCTTGTCATCTGAATAAAGACATTAAGTAGAAGACAGTTGGATTTACTACAGAACTGAAATTATCTGTAATTTGAAGATTTCTGTACCTTTTGAAGTAGTTTAGAAATGCTTCTATTTTGTGTACTTTTTATAGCTAAATATGTTTGTAAGTTTTATCTTTTTTTCTTTTTCTTTAGATGAATAATACTGCAGCTAGCCCGATGTCTACTGCCACTTCGAGTAGTGGAAGAAACCCAGGGAAGGCTGTAAGCTTTGCTGCAGAGCTGCAGAGCATGCTGTGAGTGTGTCGTTACACGTGTTCTGCTGCTGTTTTACACTGATTAGTGTTGAAAAAGGAAACGGAAATAAAATGCATACATCTTAGCTTCATGTAATTTGTATGTAAACAGAAGTCAGGTGCTCTCAGCATTTAAATAGCTCCAGTGAGACAGGCAGGATTGGCTCAGTGCTGCACTGGTGCACTGCAGCTGAAAACTGGGCGCCAGCTCACCTTTTTAGGATAGTCAAAATGTTTTCAGAGAAGGTTGCAGTTTTTCTTAGTTCTCCTAAGTCAGTGAGTTCAAAGTATTTTTTAATTTTGATAATATTTGAACCGTTTCATTTCAGATTATTGTGAGAAACACAAAGCGTTAAAAAAATCACATGTATTGAATCTTTGGAAATTGCCCATTTGTTTAAGAATTCTTCCCAGAAGCTGTCCTCAGCTTGCAGTAATGAGAAAATTTATCTTAATTGGGTGGGGAAGCAGATTAGTTAGGGAACCGTGTAAGCACTGGGCTCTTTCTTAGTGGTTCAGGAGACTGGTATCTCCAGGAAGAAGCAATGTTACTTCTTTCCCAGTGGTTCCCAATGATCGCAATGATCAGGGAGTTTAAAAGAACATTTCTGTGGAAAGTTTAAATGCCTTCCTCATGTGAATATTGATAGCCTTTAGAGTGGGTTGACTCTACTGTGTGATAATAGTTCAAAGCACAGTTTTGGTAAGTTTGATCGCATTTGATAGTCTCTCAGTAGACATACTTCAGAGAAAGTCTTAGCATTGAAAGCGTTAACATCACAGTATCACAGACTCTGTGCTTTCAGCATAACTTTATAGTCTTAATTATTGAGGATCTGGAGAACTTTGGTTGTATGGATCATCTATAAATATTGAGTTCTTAGAATTTAAAACTGAGAAATAAAAAATTATGCTTTCATTTGAAAAATAATAAACTTATATGTACATATAATGTATTTCTTTTAAAATATGTTCTAAAACCAAAACTTGATAACACTTGTGATGGCTAAGGTGGGGATAAGCTCTAATTTAGAAGCTGGGTGTTGTGACCCTGCCTGTATTTAAATTGTGGAACGCTTTAAGTCTATGTATTTGTATACATGTTTAAGTTTTTCATTCCTGTGGCACCAAATTGATTTACTCGTAGTTTTTAATGTGAATTTGAACATGTTCAGAGTCCTTAAATTATAATATAATGAACCCCATGTATCCTTTATATAAATTTAACAGTAATTTCCCTTTCACAGTCTTACTTGACTTTTCTTCCTAATATCCATTTTAAAAAAAGAAATATTCTAAAGCTAATCTAATAGAATTTATTAAAACAATATATGTTAGTAGGTAAAACACTGGGTGATGTGTAGCGCGAGGCAGCAGACTATAGCCGTGTAACCCATCTCAGCAAATGAAGTTTCCTTTGACGTCAGTGATGCGCAAACGTTTATCTGCCACTCATTGCTGTCTTCAGGCTTCATGGCCAAAACTAGTGTTTACAGCAAAAGCCATGTGGACCGTGAAGCTGAAAATATTTACTAACTAGTTTTTTTGCAGAAATTGACCTCTGAGTTATAAAACCAGCTCTATAAAAGGAAAACAGAAACTTAGGGGTGGTTCTGCGTAATATTTATTTCTGATAGACCTAAGACCATTTGAGAAAGTTGAGCAAAAGAAAAGCTAAATTCAGTACTTTGTATTAAATACTTTTGCACACATCTTCCCAAGCGATCTACCTAAGCTGGGTTCAGAATGTAAAGGTTATTGTTGGCTGTGACTCTGGAATAAGCGTGCACTTTTCCTTCATTTCAGACCTCAGGGAGAGGCCACTCCTAATAGTACGTTCAGCATGGAGAGGCTGAAGTTTTTCCCTTTATGAATTTTTCCTCAGAAAGGGAACTAGAGTCCAAATGAGGGGAATTGTGTTAAATTTGTCAGTATATCCTATTGCTTTAAAATTTTCAGGCTTTAGATGCTACATGAGTGAAGTCAGTACGCATGTAATGCTTGGTTGTGTGCGGCCTTTTAGATGAGCAAGTCCAGATTTAACCCCCTGCATACTGGTAGGAATTTCACTCCAAATCCTTGCTGCTGCTGCTTCACTGTTAAGCCTGTTGATGTTGCTGTTTCAGTCCTCTGTAGCTGCCATCTTCCTATCTATTAACTAGTAGTAAGATGTTTGTCTTTTGGCTACAGGCTGTCTAACTGTGGAACATTACTTAATCTTTTTCTTTTCAAGAATTGGTCTTACTGAAAACTAACTAGTTGTCAATCACAATGAAAATTGTCCAGTTCAGTTAATAAATCCAAAATGGCAGCCTTAATAACCAGAAGAGAAAGAGCCTGAGGGCAACTCCTGAGTTCTGTGAACTAGAGGAGGCGGAAGGCTCACACAGCCAGAGAAAAGGAGCAGTTTACTGTGGCCCCCGCCAAGGGCAAGTTGTGTACCAGGGATGTGGGTGTATGGGAGCTGATTCCTTGTGGTTCTGTTTTGTGTGTGTGGGTGTTTTGTCTGCAAGTCTGTCTGGGCACCACTTGTTTGCTTGGGGCTGGGGAGAGCGAGAGAGGGTGCTGGCTCACCTGTAACTGGAGTTAACAGTTGGTTGTGAGCCACCAGGTAGGTGCTGAGACTCCAACCTGGGTCCTCTGAAAGAGCAGTCAGTGCTCTTAACTGCTAAGCCATCTCTCCAGCACCTCTAGTTTTTTGCTTTTTTCTGTTTTCGTGGTTCTTAGTAATTTGTAGTTTCTATGACTTTTGTAATGACTGTCTTTTGTACCCATTCAATATATTCTGAACAGCCTGTGTGTTCTTAAGCTTTATTAATCAAGTTTTCCAGTGTTACTAAAACTATGAAATAAAATATTGGCACCTATTACCTTAAAATCAAAGAAGAAGTTTTTAATACCCTTTTTGGTATTAACTTTTTAATTTTCCTTTAAGGAAGCTAAACTGATTTGCACTTTTACCTTGTTCTGAGAGACGACCTGCCCCCCCACCCCCCCATCAACATGACTTTGTGTTGTCAAACTGCTGGGTCACTGAGCTTCAGCATAGTTGGTCACTTACATTTCCTGTATGTGTTTTTATGTTCTGATTCTCAGACAGTTTTTTTGTTCTTTGTCTTTTTAATCAATGTCTTGGTTTCCTGTAGTTTATTAAGAACTTTCAGTGTCTTAAAAAAGCTTCCTTCTTTGAGGATCTCCCCTGGCATTTCCTTCTCCCAGCATTTGGGAGCACCCTTAAGGGTTGTTTAGTGTGGGAGTTTTCCTTTTCTTCTTCTTTTTAAATGTAGCTTAGTCAGTTGTACGCTGCCTTGTTGCTTCTGCTTTTGATCTGAAGTCCTCTTAATTTCGTGCACTTTCCTATATTTCAGGTTTTGGTTTCCACAGTTTAATATTAATCCATTTTGTTGTTCTATGTTGTCAGGGAAGGGTCTTCCACCACAAATTACATAAACCTTCCTTCCTTCACAACTGAAACTCTACCTTTATCAGATAATAAATGATTCCCTTTGCCTCTCTGCTTTGTTCCATTGACTTTTCTCTTCCTTTGCCAGCACTGCATTATTGTAGTTATTATAGCTTCTTAATGTGTTTTAATATTTGCTGTTATAGTTCAAGTCCGTCCACATAAGTTTTCTTTTTAAAATATTTTTGGCCCCTTCTTATTTTTATGTTTCCAGATGAATTTTTAGGAACCATTTCAACAAGCTCCAAAACAAATTCTAAGTGAAAATTTTAAGAACTTTCATTTTTTGTTTCTTTTTATGCCTTTTACTGTATTCTCAGATTTCAGACATGGGTCTTTTCAGTCCATTTTACTTTTAAAGTTGATTAATGAAGTAATTTTACATTTAGAAAGTTTATTTGAAACAACCCCTGATAGAAACAGTAAAAACAACCGGACTAATGAGTGGGCTGCTTAGCTAGTGTATGATTAGAGACCAAAACCTTCTCGGTTTTCTTTAATATTTGCTTTTCTTGTTGAGTGTAGAATTGTGCTGTGACTGCAGTATGCAAAAATCCAGCCAGCCAATTTATCACCTTCATTTTAAATCATGGTAGTGATTTTCTTATATTTGAATGACAGAAATGGTCAGTTCAATTTTTAAAAATGGATTTCTAAGATTGCATTCTGACTAGTAGAGTAATATACATCAGTGTCCGCTCAGTAGAGTCCAGAGAGGCTGAACAGATTTAATATATTCATTTTTGAGCATAAGAAAAGATGATAGAGTGGGTCTTCCTCCGACTACTTCAAAGAAGTTATTTCTACAATAGATCAGGAGTCTAGACGCATAGTGAGTACATGCAGATAGAATGCGGCGAGATTCACTAGAGTTCTGTGGGGGTCACAAGTGGTCTGTTTCTATGATAAACTGTGCTAGTTTTTTCTATCATTTATCTACTTGCATAGTTTTATTTTTTTCACTCTTTGGTATTTGCTGATTTGTTGTTGTTCCAGGCATCAGCAATGTTTCGCTGCCATGCCACTTAGAAGGCATGGCAAGGCCTCTGGCAGTGACGGATAGGGTCGCTTGAGAACAGTTAGTGAAGGAGGTGGGCAGAGAAAACTGGTTGGAAGTGTTCGCTGTGGCATGAGCTGTCAGGACTCAGCCGAGGCAGGTGGTCTGCTTTTCCTATAGCAGTGCTCTGCTGCTCTGCATAGATAGGCCAGGGAAGTCAAGGCAGTTGGGTGGATTTAGGATTCTGAAGGGCAGATGGTATAGCAAGTTATTGACATGCCGGAGGTTCCAGCCTACAGGTGAGGTATAAATACATTGGAGGTGATCAGCATGGATACAAAGTATGGGAAAGGATTGGAGGCTTCAGTGCGTCAGTACAATTGTGTAGAACATAAGCAGTACTTATGAGAGCTTAGAGGGTCAGCAGCCATCTGACCTGTTCTCCAGTCTATTCTGACTTCCTGTGTTGTCCCATCACCTTTCTGTGCATTTTTGACACCTTGCTTTGTTTCTTATTAATGACCTCATTTTAGTTTTTTACAGTGCTGTATTTCTCTGACTCTAGTCCCTGATCCCAGGGCTTTAAATACTTTTCCTGATGTCCTCTATCCGGCATTTTGTAGGTGCTGGTAAGTGCGAAGTTGTGATCGTACTGACATAGTATTTGGGAGGATAGCTTTCAGGGGAGGGCAGCCGTTGGAATCTTAAAAGTTTTCCAAATAGAAGGGGTAGGGAATAGGAGCCTGGATATTCCTTATGCCGTGTATCCATATTTTTTTGTCCTCTTATTACATTGATTTTTTTTTGTCTTACATGCATGAAAATATTCTTAAGTGTAGCTTTCTGTGTTTAGGGTTTTGATTTACTTTAATACCTCTTCCCTGCTTCCTTGACAATTATATATTTATAACTACATAAAGATGGTGGATGGAGGAGGGGGTAGTAAAGTTTTCCAATAGGATACGATCCTAACTATTTTAAGTATTTCTGCAGTGTTACAAGATGCAGTAACAATATTCATCTCTAAGGTGGATAAGTCAGATGATGCATACAAGTCATTTACATGGATCGTAGTTGTTCAGTAGAACTTGATGCAAATGCCTGTGCCTTTTAAATTAGTCTTTGTTGGATTATAGGAATAGAACTTAATTTTAGCACTTTTATTTGTTTGTCTTTGTTTTGTGGACCGTTAATCGGGTATTCAGAAATAAAGGAATCTATCTTAATAATGTCAGCTATTTTGACTGAAGAGAAATCTGAGTGTCTTAGAAACGGACTAGACCAGTCTTTTATTGATTCATGAAGAAGTAGAAAAGGGCTAATTTGTCCCAGGGTGGTTTGTTGGTTAGTTGATTTGACCCAGGGTAGCTAGTTAGTTAGTTGATCTGTCCCAGGGTGGCTAGTTGGTTAGGTGATGTGTCCAAGGGTAGCAAATTGAATATTAATGGGGTCAGTACTTAATACCTGATCTTCTGAATATCAACTCCCTATTCCTTTCTAGTATCTTTCTAATATAAATTAGTGACCAGGTCTTATTTTTCCTTATTCTTTAAACTGTCAGCATGTCTTTAGTTTTTCATTCTATGTTTATATTTGAGATAGCATCATAGTATTGGGCTCATTTTAGAATGATGAATGGTGTATATCACATGACACATTTTCAAGGTATAATCTTTTTATGTGCTTTAAGTTCTTTGATCATATACTGTAGAGTGTCCTGAAAATTTCATTCATTTAAACATTACTGGGATGTTTTAAGTTTAGACAGTTAGAACGTGACATATATTATATATATGACATATATAGCTGACGAAACCACGTTTACTTTTCAAGTTTTTGTTGCTTTCCTGGTTGGTGTACTTTCTTTAAAAGACACAGTGATATACTTAGAGTCGCTTTTCAGCATTTATCTGTTTTTTAAGTAATTCTTTGAAGTTGGCTCCCCCTCCCCTATTTCTCCAGTCTCATTTAAAGTCTTAGCATTTAGTCTAAAGCGTGTGACTCTGGGTAGCCAGCCTGTGTTGTTTGTTCACTTTGGACTGTGACATAGTCTAAGGCAGAAGTCAATCCACTTTCTTCCTGTGATGACGGTGTCTGCAGTGCAGTGCACCAGGATGCTCTTGTGTGGGTGGTTTACCCTTACAGTGTAACAAATAGTTCCGAGACCATATCTGTTCTAGAATACTCTTCTATCATCCTGCTTTTTTCATTCAAAAAATAGCCTTGATTGTCAGTGTTCTGGGGCTCTGCAGATCTAGCAGTGGATACAACATACAGGATCCCTAATCTTATGGACCTACCTCACATTCCACTTTTGTTAGAAATACTTCATTTCTCATTTTTTAGAAAATACTACTGCTTCTGGAGCAAACTGTGTTCTTGGAAGTTTACAATACTGTACATTAAAGTCTTTGACTTAATTATATATACTTTTGCGTTATGGTGGTGGCATTACTTTTGATTGCAGTTTTGGCTCAAGACTTATTTTTCCTATGACATATGAAACCTTTTAAAATGCAGTGTATTGGAGTCACCTTCTAGTTTTACTTGAAATTAGTTTAAAGCAGGGATATTTTTTTAAAAGGCAAATCAGAAGAAATTAATATCCAATAAAAGTGAATTGTAGCAATGTGAATTGTGTATTGAGTGGGCTAGGATATTAAGCAGTCATTTGTGTCCTTATTTATAGAAAACCCTTTGCCTAATTTTAGACTATTTTATAGTTTACTGTAAAATATTAGAATTTTAATATTTAAATAAAGATTGGCATGTTAAATTGATGAAACCCAATAAATAGAACAGCCCAACACTTAAAAAATTATCTAATGTAATTTTTCCAAAATTTGTGTATGCTAATGTGGTGGTTTGAATAAGAATGACCCTTACAGGCTCACGTATAAGTGCTTATGAACTCTTCCATACAATTAAAGGATGAGGAGATGTGATCTTGTTGGAGTAGGCGTCTCACCGAGGGTGAGCTTTGAGGTTTTAAAAGCCCAGATCAGGATGTAGCTCTCATCTATTGCTCTAGGGCTACACACCCTGCCCTGATAATGGACTAAGTCTCCTAAACTATAGGCAAACCCCCAGTTCAATGCTTTCTTTTATAAGAGGTGCCTTGGTTGTAGTGTCTCTTCAGTAGAACAATAGAACAGTGACTAAGACACCAAATATGTACAATTATGATAATTAAACATACAGTCTTAATAAGTCTACATCTGCCTTTGAAATGCTTTTGTAAAAAATCTCATTTTTAAGCAATGTCATTTTGTTGTGCTTTTTATTTATTTATTTATTGGGTTTTCTTTTTCTTTTTCAAAGTTTATTAAAATATAAAAGTTTCCATTTCCGCCCCTCCTCCCAACACCCTCCCACTCCCCCCACTTCCTCTCCTCTTCCCTCTCCATCCCTAAGAGCAGTCAGGGTTTCCTGCCCTGTGGGTAGTTCAAGTTCCTCCCTGCTCCCTCCAGGTCCAGGAAGGTGAGTATCCAAACAGACTGGATCCCCAAAAATCCAGTATATGCAGAGGAAACAAGTCCCAGTGTCATTGTCAATGGCTTTTTAGAAAGACTCCGGGCCAGCCACATTCAGAGAATCCGGCCTCATCCAGAGAATCTGGTTAGACAGGGTTTCCCTGTGTAACAGTTCTGACAGTCCTGGCTGTCCTGGAACTCATTTTGTAGACCAGGCTGACCCCAAATTCATAGAAATCCTTCTGCTTCTGCCTTTGATGTGCTGGGATTAAAGGTGTGTGTCACCACTACTGCCTGGCCTTAACATATGCCTATTCCTTTTGGTCCATTTTATGTTATTGTGTTGTATGTTGAGGTATTTCTTCTGTGCACATCTATTACTCGAAGATTGTAAATATAGTTGTAAAACTTTACAGTTACAATGTGAGAAAATATCATGATATATCTTTAAAAGAAAATTGAGACAATACTCCATAATAGATGAAAATCAATCAATGAAATAAAATTTATTTAAAAGCAGTTGCTTACTGTAGGTTAATTTATCTACATTAATCCCAAACTGCCAAGTGTTATCACATTGTCTGGTTAATATAGTGACTAATTAATTTTTGTCTTTTTTAAAATTAATTATTTAGCTTGTGTGTATGAGTGCTCTATCTGCATGTATGCCTGCCTGCCAGAAGAGGGCATCAGATTCCATTATAGATGGTTGTGAGCCACTATGTGTTGCTGGGAATTGAACTCAGGACTTCTGGAAGAGCAGCCAGTGCTCTTAGCTGCCGAGCCATCTCTCCAGCCCTAATTGTGTGTGTGTGTGTGTGTGTGTGTGTGTGTGTGTGTGTGTGTGTGTGTGTGTGATTAATTCTTTAATGTTATCTTCTTTTTGTTTGGTTATAAACTCAAAATTTATGAGATTTTTTATTGAAAACATGTTCAGCTTTTTTTCAAATTATATAATGTTTCTACCACTTTTTTATTTCTAATTATAATTGTCACTTTAGAAGTATTTTTCCCTTTTTCATATATATTATTTCTTTTGCATGTTTTGTTTTTCTGTAACTTAAGTTTTTTTTTTTTACTTTTATTTAAGTAATTGTGATTCATTCAGCTACTCACATTCACTCTACATTACTGAGTTCCTGTGGTATGTCACACCCGAGGCTAAATAATATGGAAGAGGAGAGGGAATGGAGATTTTTGTGTGCTTATATTGCTAATACAATGGAGTTTGTGTTTCATGTGTTTTATAATCCTTTGGTCATTGCAATTTCCCATTTCTACTGTAAATACGTGTTTAGGTGCAGAAACATTAAAAATTTACACAGAAAATATAGGTTTTAAGTTCCCAAGATCAAATTTGACCTCAGCATATCTAATTTTGTACAACACTGCCTTTGTGTATGGGAGACAGGTGTATAAAATAAGTATATTTCTTGTCTTCATGGAGAGAAGCTTAGTGTATTTTAAGTTCTGCTTTGCAGGTGTCTGTGGGGCTGCTCAGGAGGGTGAAATCCTCCCAACCCACTAGGCTCCTTTACAAAATCCATCTCATTTACTAGCTTTTTCATAGCATATCATGAGACAGATGGATTCTCCTAGAGTCACCAAACTAGTAATTAACTGTGCTTACATATGTGTGTAAGTAGAATGAGGATCCTACCCTCAGACAGAAATTGAGACAGAATGACAGACAGTTGAGAATGTAAGTATGTGAAGAAAGATTCTTCTATATACAAGTGGGTAAGAGGGTTTTCAACTCAGAGGATGAATCTTATGAAATAATGCCATTTTATCTCTTTCCTTAAGAATGGGTACTATTTAAACCTTTGGTAGTTTGGGGCAAGATGACGGGACTGGTAAGGAGCGTCACAGGAAAGGATTGAAAGTAGGAGTGAGGTGTAGGAAGTTTAATGTATCTAGAAGGAAATTTGTTAGTAAAAAATACTGATAAAACTGGTGATAAATGTCAGAATGTGGTAAATTGAATGGATGACTAGGATACTAATATTTTACCTAGGGACAGTAAACCTTTCAAAGGTGTTTGCCAACTTGCAGGCACTGATTGAGGAAGATGAGTAATGAACAACGTGGAAATGGACTGACAGGAGCACATGACTGTTGTCTATGTGAGACACAGTGGTACCAGGAATGAAGCAGAGGAGACAAGCTTACCAGACACTGCATAGGCTATGTCAGCTCTTGGGGACTGTGGGAATCAGGGACTAGGTAAAAGAAATGGTTCAAGGTTTACATTCCTATCTTAGGAATGGGAAGTTAATGATATTAAGTTGAACAGTGAATTTTATCATTTGTATCTTGATTCCAAAAAAGATTTGAGGCGTCTGTTAGGATTATAATACAACAGGAAGGGGCAGGGAAGGGAAATAAAAGTGAAACCCCAAAGCAGTAGAGACACACGTTTAAGAAATGCATGTGGTGAAGTCCTTCACTGATGCTAAAAATGAAGTTTTATTATTCTTACCAACAGCTGTAAAAAAAAACCATCAAAATACGTCACTGTGTACGGTCTCAACACAAATTTGAGTTAGTCCACGAATTAACATGTGCCAGGTTTTAGGAATATCACATGTTTTGGAGGTGAGGCCTGAGAACATTTCTTTCCATGGAAGCCTTTGGGGACACTTTATTGTGTAGTGAGCAACCAGTATTGTTAACTGTATGTTCATAGTAAATATAAAATCCATATATTTGGTTGAATTTGTAAGATTTAAGCTGGGGGGAAAAAGCACTATTTAGTAGAAATACATTGATTTGTTTTTAAAGGTGATGGTGGCAAGTCTGATCTTAAAATTGGTGGTTTTAAATTGTGCTCACTAGAAAGAATTTTGTCATGGGCCTCTAAAAGCCTTTTCCTTCATTCTCTCTGCAATGAGCGCTGCCCACCCTGTGTCTGTTTGAGATGGTATGTGCATCTTTAAATTTGGTGTTTGAACAGAATCATAGCTCAGAAATGTTTGAAACCACTGGAACATAGTCCTAATTCCCAAAGTAAAGTTTAGGAAAAAAAAATCAATTAATGTAGTTGATTATTTCTAGTTTTATGAGTAATATGATGCTAAGATGAATGATGCTAAATCAATATCAAACAAGTACATATATGATCCTTTGGACATATACAATGCTTACTTATTACATTTTTTGTGAATAGGATCTATGATAGAAATATGTTCCACTGAACTTGAGGAATGGATAGAGTAACATTCCGATGATTTTAAATGAACATGATTTCATAAAGTTGAGCCTTTAAAACTGTTGGTATCTGACTGATTTCAGTTTGATAAAAAGTTTAACTGCCCCAAAACCTTCCCTACCTTTTAATGACTCCAGACATGTTGATGATAGAAAATAGTACATGGTGGGAACTTAGCTATTCAGTTATAGCCTCAGGCATAGGAAGTTTTACCTGTGTTCTCTTTGACTCACTGTCTCCCCTATTCAGGGAGTGAGTTAGCCTGTGAGTCATTGCTTATTTCTGAAGTTGCCCTCTTCTCTCTTTCCATTTATTCTTCTTGTCTTAGGCAGATTCACCTTTCATAGTTAGTATTTTTTTTTTCTCATTGGGCCTTTCTAGTCAAAAGCAAAGTATTGGTTTATGACAATTTCTATACCCAAAATGTTAATATGCTCTTTGATATTCTTAATTTTCAGTGATTTTTAGATGTGTGGTAAGCATGTCCTTCTTTGTGGGCTCTTACAAGACATTGGCCAGATTGTCATAAAACTACTAAATGCCTGACTGGTTACACAATAGTACTAGACTGCTTTCCAAGGGAAGGCTCCAGATTTGACCTCATTGGAAATTTAGGAGCTAGGGCAGTGCTCACAGTTCATAAATGAAAAAAAAAAGTTCATATAGGCATAAATGGACAACAAGACATATTTCCAATTAAGAACAGATCTGTGTTAAAGGTAAAGCATAGGTAGTGTAAGTGCAGGTCAGTGAAATGAGGGACTTTCTGGAATTCTGTGGAGAGCGGTAGAGCTTGAGGTCAGCCCTCCCTTTACTGCTGACCCTAGCAACAGTTCTTTACTACAGGTCACCTTGTAAGCCAGTAAAGGGGACTGGAATTCCTCTTTGACAATTGTCCTATTTACATAAGCATTGTTTTCTTCAATCAGTAGCCAGGGAAGAGGAGAGGGGAAGGAAGGACACTCACAGACCAGCATTGTTTACCAGTAAGAAAGTGCTGTAAAGCCATGCAGTGGTGGCTTATGCCCTTAATACCAGCACTCTGGAGGCAGAGATAGTCAGCTCTGTGAGTTCAAGGCCAATCCAAGTTCCAGGATAGGTTTCAAAGCCACACTGAGAAACTCTATCTTGAAAAAACAAACAAAGCAAAGAAAAAAACAAACAAAGAAAAAAAAACTCAAAAAAAACAAAGCAGGAAAAAACAAAACAAAACAAAACAACAACTAAGTGCTGTAAAATACCAGAAGAGGACTCGCTGCTTGAGATCTCTGTGGGCCAGAGTTTGGAATGAGGATTAGAGAGTGGTTTGTGAGCATCTCTGACATACTAGGGGCAAAATAATTTAAACAGCTACTGTGTCTCACAAATTCTTAGTCTATGCACTGCTAGATATTTGAAGGAATTTTGAACAGATATTGTGCTTTGAACTTAGAAGCAATGTAGGGAGAGGTGAGGCTTGGGGAAGATTGCATTGCTTATGTGCTAATCGTCACAGAATGGAAAGGCATACATGGATGAGAATGTCATGATTGTATACACAACCGAAAAATAAGCAAAAAACCTTTAATGCCTCTGGAAAACATATAGTATATAATGGGATATTGTTGATAGCATGGAGGATAGGCTTATAGCTGACATCATTATGCAGTGTCAGAATCTGGAGGATTCTGGAGGGGACCATTGTGCAAGTACTCAATCATTGTGGGAAAACCACAGGGTTAAGGGGACAGGAGTTTCTCCTCACATGTTGAAAGTTGTGTTTGGAAGTGGAATTGGGTTAAACATTTTCCTTTTAGGCTCTTGAATCCCTCAGAATGAGGGATTAGTAGGATGCTACTGGATGCTCTCCTCAGCTTGAGAAGTAAGCAGTTGGTCTGGAGCAGGCCAAACAAACCAGGACTTCCCGCAGCGGAGGTGGAGTCAGGGCCTACACTTTTAACAAGCTTTTCAGGCCCATTGCTGTTGCTGTTGCTGCTGCTCATGCTGGACTGTGAACCCCACCCTGAGAGGTGAGAGTTCAGTGTATTGCAGAGAACTGAAAGACCAGAAAGTTGATCATATACAATAACACTGAGTTTTGTCAGGTAGGATGTAGGCACTTTACTTTTTATTTAGTTTTCATGGAAACTTTGGGGATAGGTACTGCTTATAGGTGAGGGAGTTCAGATAGCCTGTTCTTGCTCAAGGTTATGTGAGAGTATAATGGAGATTCAGACACTAACTTAAATCCTTGTTGGTCGGTCTGTCTTGTCTTTTTCTTTTCTTCTTTCTCTCTTTCTTTTTTCTTTTTATTTTTCTTTTCTTTTCTTTCTTTCTTTTTTTTTTTTTTTGAGACAAGGGTTTCTCTGTAGCTTTGGAGCCTGTTCTGGAACTAGGTCTTGTAGACCAGGCTGGCCTTGAACTCACAGGATCCACCTGCCTCTGCCTCCCGAGTGCTGGGATTAAGGTGTAAAGGTTTGTGCCACCACTTCGCCTGTCCCAGAGTCTTTTCTTAGAATATAATTTAGAGATCTTTGCTCTATTTCTTAAAACTTTTTCATGGGAGAAATGAAGGTTTTTATGTAGATTCAGGAAAATGACCTTGTCAAATATTAGAGCCCACTAGCTGAAGTGTATAATGGTAGTGTACGCTCTTGTCTTTTAGGTCTCAGCATAGCTGCTGTTACTGTGTGGGCTCCGCAGGTATATATACATGCATACATACTTTATAATTTGCAGTGATGGGATTGTAGCATATGTAATTTAGCATGCTGTTTTCTCTCTAAACACAGGTTTAGCAGTGACAGAGCTCCTTACACCTCTGCTGATTCCTCACAGTCATTAGCACATTCAGTAACTCCGTCTGGGTACCATCCCATTTTCTTCCCTCTCCCAGGAGCTTGGTTGCCAAATTCTGCTAGTTTCTTTGTGATATTTTCAATTTAACCTCTTGTTTTATGGATGCTGGGGATCAAGGGCCTTATCCATCCTAGGCAAATACTCTACCACTGAGCTACATATATCCCTGGTGCCTAGTCTTGTTTATGTATATATATATACATACATATATAATATAATATAATATAATATATATAATATAATATATATTATATATATAATCTTATTATGTATGGTCTTATTATAAATATATATATATATATAAAAATGTAATATTAGTGAGTGCTGAGTCACTTTTCATTTTAAAATTTATTCTCTGTTTCTTTGTTTTGGCTGCACACAATATCTCTGTCATTTTAGTGGCTTCTGATAATGTAAGTGGGAATACATGTGGGGTTTAAACTAAAGGCTGTAAATTGCCTTATCTAACCAATCACCTTTTCTCTCCTATGTTATCCTTTTCTAATTTTCTACCTTCTTGCATCCATTGACAGGTAGGCTCGCAGAATCAGAACCTGTAATAATAGTACAACTACAGAAGAACTTTTTCTGTTATTCCAAAATTAGTCTTGTATTTACACTGTTATTTGCCCATTTCATTGATTTCTAGTGCCTTGAGTTATACATCTTAGGGGAAAATGTCATGACAAACTAACTTCTAACATTCCTTTTTTTTTTTCTGGATGTTTCTAATTAAAATTAATATGTAAATTTATGTTTTCTTTTCTAAATGATTTCTAAATTGTTATACCTATGATTTTTCATTTGTATATTTACTTAACATGTGAGTCTTCCTTTTTTTGACATTTTAAATTCTTGACTTGGTCATTAAAATATTCTATGACAAATGAAAAGTGGGTGCATGAAGGCTGTTGACATTTTGAGATCCCCAGACAGCTTTCTCATCTGGGTTCTTTGTGTCTCTAGAAATGTGAACTGTTCAACTATCTCATGGCCATCTGGGCAGGGCATTCCCCCATGCCCCAGTGACACTGAGTAGACTAAAACAATAAATGTATCTCCAGCTCTACTCCAACCCTCTAGAGAAAAAACAGTAGCTAGAGCATTTTTTAAAAAACTTTCTGGAGATTTTTAAAACATTAAATCATGAATGAAATTGGGCAAATAGGACATACCAGTAGACCTGGGACCTTTGCATCCTATCTGTTGGAAGACAAAGTGTCTGAGCATTATTTTAGTTGCTAAATTCTTGGTGTTGTATAAATTGAAGTTTAATTTCTGCTGATATTTTTTAATCATGTGAAGGTGGTGTGGACATGGCACAAACTACTGATTATGATGACTCAGAATGGCCAAGTTTCTGATCAAACTCAACAACCTCTCCCTTTGATAACCTTTACTTTGTCTTAATTGCTTTGACTCTCTGATCATTATTATGAAAAGCAATGGACTAGAATCACCTGAAGATAACAGAGATGGCCTGTTTTGTGTTTTGTATTTTGTCAAAGTTTGCCAACGTTAGAGGACCGTGCTTGAGAACCAGTACCTTTATAGAGAAATGAAGGACCAGGAAGTGACTTCATAAGGCCAGTGTAATATGCCAAAGCAGCTGTCAAGAGTAGAAAGGCGGACTAGCATGTCATTTACTCAGCTTTGTAATGGGGCAGGTTTTGTGACTGCATCCTTTTTCCTTGTCTGAGTAATTATACTACTCATCATAGAAGGGAGTTGTAAGGATTAAAAGAAAGAGCGTTTACAAAGGATTAGCACAGCATTTGATCAGTAAATACTCAAACCCAGAAAGCTAATGGATAAACAGACTCAACCAAGGAAAGGCTACAGATAAACAATACAGTTTCAGCATCAGGCACTCAGAGTCTTCAAAGTATGTTAATTTAAAATACAAGGTCTGGGTATTGGATTGATTATATACTTAAAATATTGGAGAAATAAATGTTAACTTTTTGGTCTATTCATTTTACTAAGTTGTTTCTGTGTCTATTTTCTCTTTAAAATTACCTATGGTTACAAACAGCTATAGTCCAAAATCTGTTAGGAAAAGAGAAAAAAAAGAAACTGTAATGTTTTATTGTAAACAAACTTTACAAGAAAAATTATTTTTGGGTGAGGAGGCAGTTTTTCAGTGAATGTTTTGCATGTTCATCCTGGCTTTAGCTTATTTATGAACATAAATTTGTTAGCCAGTGACTCTTACATTTTAATTTATGGAGGAAGGAGAGGGAGTTGTGTTGTCTTTGTTTAAAAAAGCACCATGGCTGGCTGTTGATAAACCAGATTTGGTGCCATTGGACCACAGTCACTCTGGGAACATTTAATGGAGCACTATATATATTGTAAGGCTACTTAGTTTACTTTGCATGATAGTTTCTGTAAATACCCAACCTTGTGAACTCCATGCACCTTCTCAGAATAACAGTTGGTTAGAGTGTAAAGTGATTATACTTATTTTCTTATTGTGTTTTTCTCAAGATAATCCTTTCTATAAAGCAAATATAAAGCATGCCCTAAGCATGCATATATATATATGTATATATATGTATATACACATATATATATTCTTCCTTGAGCATTTTATTCCTGTATTAGTGTAATTTTGTGTTTTCTGTTATACAGCTTAGCACATTGTTTATGCAATGACGTATAACGAGTTCCTCTCTGGTGGCACCAGGCCCTGGGTGGGGCAAACACAGCACAAGGGAGCATCCAGGTTAGCCCTCGTTTTGAGGGTTGTAGAAGATCCTTCCTCAAGATTTTCACTCTCACCACCTCCCATGTGTCACTGTGTCTCAACCCTACTGCAGAGAAGTAGACTGCATATAAATGATTTTGATTTTCAATGAGCATAGTCTCATGCATGTTTAGGCATTTTATATAAAATATTTATGACAAGATGAAAATAATGTAGTTGAATTCAAGTTATATTACCTGGGATTAAAAGTAAGTTAACGGTTTGAAAAAGTAAATAGCACTATGTCTTTATTCTTGTACGCTCAATAGCTGCCAGAGCTTCAGAAAGCCCGGTTCAGCAGAATCTTGCCAGCTCCTGAAATATGCTGCTGTTTTACCTTCTGGCGGCTACCTGCAGCCTGTGCTGGTAACTACCGTTCACTGCTTCACTGGAGACATGTTCCTGTCAGCTCTTGTTTTAAACACACAGATGTTCGTTGAGGTAGTAAGCAGTGAGTCTAGTTTTATTATGCTGTTATTTAGAATTCTTTGAGAATTTGTCTGTGATGTGTGTGTGTGTGCGCGCACGCGCGCGCGCGTCCGCTACATCTGGAAATGCTCAAAATTTGTTTGCATTTTTAAAAGAACGATCTGCAGTGAAAGTAGAACTTTTTGAGAGGTGAGGTTCAAGTTAACTAATGATGGAACATAATGTGAGGAAGCATAATATTGTAAATTATTATTTGGCAAATGTAGCTAATGCAGGCATTAGCTGCTGCTGCCGTTTGTAAAGGACCATGCATAGGGAGCTAGAGAGATAGGCTCCACAGAACTTTCTCTGTAAATCCCCAGAACGTAACTAGAGTAGAGCTTTTAGTTCATTCAGTGAGGACTACATTCTGTAAGTTTTAGTGTGATTCATGTGTCGTTTTCATCATGCATGTGTATTAGAGTGTGAAAAGAACCTTTAGAATTTGTTAAAATTTGTCGATCATTGTCAAGTTAGGAGTTGTATTTCTTAAAGTTAGAATTTACTTAAGTGCACCTTCTTTACTCTGAAACAAATTTTATTTCTACAGAAAGTTGTGCCAAAGTAAGTTTTCCCAAAAAGACTTATTTCGTATTTAGGTCCACTGATAATGTTTAAAATAAAAATAAACTCCTAACAACCAAGGGTGGAGAGCTGTCTAGATTTGTTTCTAGCTTTCTTTTTCATGGCTTTTCAGAAGTGTATCATATTATAAATACATTCAAAATGTTTTGCTCTGAGGATATGTAGCATTCCTGTAAAGGTTAAGTCAATAAAAATGATTTGGATACATTCCTCGGCCTGGCTGGAACAGGTAGCCCGTTGTTTTGGGTGCCCTTGAGCTTCTGCAGCACATGGTTATGGTGTAGCCAGGAACTGACTAAACTTGCCTTCTATGTGTGGAAGCATCAGCTTTAAAAACCAAGATTTTCTTGCCCTCTAGAAGCGGGTGATTTTAAAGCAGGCCTGCATGGTTGACTCAGTTCTTTTAAATGTAGCTGGAATTTTGGAGCCTTTCTGTCTCCTCAAGTGCCGAAGATAGACCGTAATGGATAAGGAAGAGGTATGGGTGGGAAAATGCTTTGGCCAAGCCTTCCCATAGGGTTTAGAAAGATTGGTAGTTCTGGGATTAAAGAAGTTAACACATATTATAGTGATGGCTTTAGATGTTAGAACTTCTTTCCTAAACAAGTATAGGAGAAAGCTCTGTGCCCATTGGGTGGTTCTGTTCAAATTAAAGCTTGCTGTTTAAACTGCTCAAGTAAACTTTTGTTTATAAAGTATATGTATATTTCTTATGTTCAAAGTGTTTCTCGTTCTTCTTAAGTACTTACATGATCTAGTTTGTATATTTTTGTTTTTTTCAGATGCTTTGAGAATGACTTTTCGGGTCTTATTTTTATAGCAACTTTTCAAAAAATATCTGTCAGTTTATGAGAATGAATAAGGGCATTTCTCTTCATTGTTTCCTTTAAGGAAGCAGCAGTGATGGTATTAGGTATTTCTGCATTAAAAATTACTGATCATGTATCTGCATAAAAGTAAATAGAAACTTAAATTTCATGTTTTAGTGAAGTTTTATTATGGAAATTTTATCTTTTTGTACATATAATATACTTACTTTATATAAACACTTAGGCCAAAATTTAGTGTTATGTTTTTTGTGGGAGTACGCAAATTTCATGCCAAGAAAATACATTGGGTTCATCTCAGTAAGAATTTATCAGTTATATGAGAGATTTAACCATTTAATAAGTAATTTAGCAATTTAAGACAAATATTTTGCTCTATTTAAGAAGGTTTGCTAGATAAGAATATTTTGATAGATTAAAAATGCATATAAATATAAAAATAAGACTTTTAGTCGCTGGTTGCTTTAAAGCTGTCTAGGTGATTGATAATTAAAATATATTGCCAAGGGCCTTTTCCTCTGAACACTGGAGCACTCAGCTCTTTTGTCATGTGCTTTGTGTGCCATAAGAAACTTGACCAGTGAATCTAGAGTCAAGTTCATTTGAGAATGCTTCTTATTCATATCTACTTTAGATAATAAGATTTCTAAAATGAGGTGGATGCGAGTGGTAAAAAGTTTTAGAAATTAAATTTCTTCCTAAATTATCGAGGCAGAGATAGGATATGTGTGCCACATGTATGTGTGTTTAATTTCACCAAGTGTGAGAGTGTAGAGAATTTTGTTTGAATCCTGGCGCTCATGAGCATGTAAGGAAGTAGTTTCTGGTGTGGATTAATCATCAAAAGTTGGATTACACTGATTTTTCTATTTATATTGCTTTACTAATGTGCTGTAATACAGTTTTAAAAAAGTAGTGTTTATCTAATTGTTTCCTTAAATATTATGTGTGTGCACGTGCATATGTACTTTAGTTTTTCTAAGATGACTAGCAAAATTTTAATGCTTTTTTTTTCAAAAGCTGAATCACATAAAGGTTTACAAGTTTCATGACAGTAAACCTTAATTTTACTCACTTATCCTTTGTACTCAGCTGTCTGCTGTTGGGGCACAGCTGTGGAGTGGGGTTTCTCATAGGCTTCTCATAACACCCCTGAGTGTTTGGGGCCTTGTCAGGAAATGCTTGCATATATTTTATTTTCTCTCTCCTTTTTAAAGGAAAATTGTGCTGGGGAAGGAACCCAGGACCTTGAACATGTGGCAAAGGCTCTATCCCTAGCCCTGACATACATTTATGGTTTGGTACGAGGTTCATAGAAAACTGATTTATATAATGTGGATTGTTACCGTAAATTTTTTTCTGTGTGCTGTACTATTGTTGTATATAACTCTTGTATGGTAGAAGTCTGGGAAACAAAGTAAGAATTGTTTGCTCAAATAAACAACCAAACAAGAAGCTTCCCCAAGTTCCCCCTCCACAAAAAACAAAAACTACAAAACCCAAAACTTTTAAAAGATATTTTTACATAAAATATCTAAGAGAGTCTTTACCTTCCCCTCTTGATGCCCAGGCGTCTGTGCTCTGGGGTCTAGTTACAGTGATGAAGTGGAGGCTGTAGCACTGACTACATAATGTGCATTGTTACTGATTAGAATAGAGTGGGCCTGATGGACTATTTTCTGTTCAGATTCATTGAAATAATTCTAAATTATGTATTAGAAATAATGATTATTACTAAATATTTATTAAAGAATATCACTTTTCACTTAAAGAACAACTTTGGAATTTATTCTGAAGTTGAGAAGTTCAGTACAGAAATTTATAAAGAAAATTGCAGTTGTTATTGATAAATAGCAGAAATAAAAGTTTAGTGCTTTAATGACTTACCCAGGTTATATGGGCAGTGAGTGATGTAGATGTGTAGTGCCAAGCTATGATAGCCATAAATAAGGACCCCTCAGCAGATTGATAATGCTCACATTTGCATGTGTATACTGAAATGAATGTTTTTTACTATTATCAATGACTATTTGGATTTATAACTGGAAAATAATGTCTTTGGATTTTATAAACATAATAGTGTTTGTTAGTATGTTTCTTCATAGATGCCTAATTTTTATTTTTATTTTACAGATTGACTTTTTTTGCAGTGTACAAAGTATTGTCAGTGTAGAAAGTATTTTTTCCCAGAAGATACAAACAGACACTTAGTTATATAATTTATAGTTATTTTTCTTGCTTTATAATCATTATTTCAAGTTTCATAGTCATTAGTGTATATACACATGTGTATACTATATATAAAAGTTTAAAATCAGACTAATAGCCAGAAGGAATTAAAGTTGGATATATGTGGCAGGTATTTTGTTTCAGTAAAAAATATGTCTGTGTCCATATAAAGGTTGTGGAATACCACAGCATCATTATTATAATTTTTACAAAGAAAGCCTGTGTATACATATGTTTTTTAAAACTTTATTGGTAATTGTTATTTGGTTTTGGCTAGTGTTTTCCCTTTATTTACTTTTTGCTTTTATTGAACCACAAAATAAATTTAGTTGTGAGATAGCTGACCATAAGGAATACATAAATAATGGTTTGGCACGCTCAAGTCTCATGTAATTTTAAGGGGACCTATAAATGTGTATTTAAGCTTTTGGAGTTTTAACTTAATCTTTTATGTAAATATATGTTTATAGTTGGTGGTGTAATGATCCAACATACATCCTTCGTGTACCAAAGTTAATGTTACTGAGAAGCAAGTATGATAAAATTAATCTATTTGACTTTGTAGTCAAAATTAATTGCATTACATAGATTATTTAGATCTATCTTGTTGAGAATGCCTTTAGTTTAACATCACTCTGTCGTATAATTTCTGAAGAGAAATGACAGTAGGATTAGTAGCATTCACAAAATTTTTAAAGTAGTTTTCAAAAATTATATTAACAAGAATATTAACTTAGTAAATTTTCTAAAATTAACATAATAATTTTTAACACACTTCAGCATTACAAAAATTGTGTTATGTCTATCTGTCAATAATTTCTTTTTCTTCTAAACAATAGACTTAAAGAATTTAAACATGGTTAATTATCACTTACTGTATTTGCAGCAGCCATCCTTACATGTTTATGATTTTTGTTCCTTGGATGTATATTGGATTTAAAAATTATCATTTTAAGTTTTTGTTGCTAAGGATTTAACTGTGGTCATTGGGTTTGTGGGGCAAATATTTCATTACTAAGCTACACTCCTAGCTCCTATATGTTGAATTTTTGAGTATTAATAACAATTTAGAATATTTATAGGAAGAGAATGAATAGCACATTTAACACATTTTTCTTTCTGTAGGAATATTAAGTACTTTCATAGCAACTAGCCTTTAAACTGAGTTCTGTAGTTCATCTCATTTGGGAACATTACAATAAGGGCTACAGTTTCTGTTTCTAGGGGAAAATATGCTTATGAAAAAATAGGCTTTAGAATTAACTCCTGTTTAATAATAGCACGAGCTTGAAATGTTTTATAGGGTGTTTCTCACATCCATTCAACAGTGCTGCAAACTTTGAATCCCTTGACCTTAATAGTACTATATGGGGAGGAAATTCCTAAGAATTCTGTGTAAGCTGGAGATATTATAAACAGCATAATAAGGGAACATTTCATCTAGAGGCTGCTATAGATGTCTTAAAAAGTTATATGGTCTGTTTTATTTGTGTTTTCTGTTGAATGGACAAAAGTTTGTGGTTAACTGTGGTTAAAATTGCAAGAAAACTCCCTTTGAATAAGGTATAGAGTTTCCCCATTTTATATGAATTGTAACACATTAATCAGAATTCATCTCCAGTAAATACTGTTGTCCTTTTGAAATGATAAGAGGTTATTTTAAGGTGTATAAATCATGTATAAAACTTTATAAAGATCCATTTTAAAATCATTAAACATTTTATACACTTGAGATAATTAGAATATTTTACTGTTTAGAAAATATCAAGTATTGAAGCTTACAATTTTTTTTTTTTAAATATAGGAGCTTAGTGCTGGTTTTGGTTTTTACTATTTTAAATCTTGAATTGGAGTTATACAAGTTTGGTTCATTGGTATAGGAGAGGGAAAAAAAATTCATTAAGGTAACCTGTTAGGAAGTCTCTGCCTAAACTAGCTTTGGGTTGGCCGGTGTCCATTTAATGACAGGTCTCGCCAACTGTGAGAAATAGTCATGCATTGTCACAACCATGGTTTTAGCTTCTGCCATAGGATTTCTGTCACCTTGGATTGATGGCATTTATTTGGCCACATATGTAATATTTTTTGGAAAGACACTGCAGAGGTTTACCGTTTCAGTGAACCGTTTATATAAACATGTCTCTACAGACTTGCTCGATAGCATTTACAGTCTTAATGCCTGTGATGGACCTGCACGGCTTTGCTGCTGCCCTAGACTTGCCGGACACTAGTGTCCTGCACGAGTCTGAAACAGCATGAACGTCTGCACACATATGGCGTGGAGAGGACTTTGAGATGTCCCTTTGTTCTGCTGTCAGTTTCCAAGTGTGTGCGGGGGCTTCATTAATCATCGGAAATGCAGAAATAAAGAATCCAGTCCCATTGGAGTTTTGATATGAATACTTACCTTTTCTTTTTTTTTTTTTAAATATATATACAGTTGAGGTATTTGGGTAACCCCTAACCTTTTGCTTTAACAAGGAAGCACAGTATAAAAATATTACCACAGTTTTCATGCAAGCAGCTCTTGAGGGGTGGGGAGAAAGCCCTCTAGATGAATATTTTTTTTAAAAAAGTTGTGATACAGAATGTCTTAACTTAACCCAGTCTAGTACTTGCGGACCACCAATGTGTAAAATTGAAAGCACATGAGCTCTGAAGCAGTAGAGGTTTGTAATTGATTAGCGCTGCCTGAAAGTATTGAAGTACAGTGAGATTTGATTTGTGAATGGTTCTATTCAATAAAGATTAATTCTGTGTTCTTGATAACATCTTAGTCCCCTCCATGAGTCAGCTCCCACCCCCCAGTTTGCTTAACCATTGTATATTTCAGTATTCAGTCTTCTTTTAATGAGCTGGAACATTTCTACCTTACAGAGTTTAACTTAGACTGACTGAAGCAAGTCCGACCATCAGTGATTATTAGCTTGAAGGGTGTAATTGAATAAATCATTTTTCTTTTATTAAAATAATTAAAATATATTATAATGTAATTTGTATATTTCATGCCTTTTTTGTGATTTAGAAACTACCAGGAAGCTTATTCAGACTTAACGGATCTTTTTCTAAAATTTCATTTACATTTCAAAGCGAATCTTTATTATTTAAAAAGTGAAATCTGTATTAATCTTCTAAAGTGGATTCATTTACTAAAATACATGGTAGTCTCTTTGGGTATCACTTGGCAGTTTTAGCTTTTACTAAATATTAGAGTAGCTGTCCATGTTCATTCTTTTTAGTTCTTCTCTTTGGTTTATCAAATTTATCTCTATTATTTGTGAAACAAGTTGAAAAACTTGGTCACTAGGGAATCTTGAAACTACAAAATGACTATTGTTGATACAGACCACAACTATTGTTTTGGAAACGACTGTTTACACATTATGTGCTATCAGTGACTTTGGTCTGTTAGAAGGATTATGTGTAGAAATGTAATCAGCTAACTTATGTGATTTCACAAGCCAGTTCCTAATGGTGAGATACTTGTTGAGTCAATCTGCTGTTTCAACAGGATTTATTCATAATAAGTAATGATTTCAAGTAGCACAGATTGAAAACCTTGATTAAAGGGCAGAGATCAAGGACACTGACTGCGGCTCTCCCGCTGTCTGCTGCTTCCTTGCACTCCTTCCCTCCTCATGACTGAGGTGAGATAATCATAAGTGCACGCCTTGTCCCTTACCCAGACTATAAGCATCTACAAAATTGGCACATGTACTTAGGACACTGCGTTAGGTGGCTATGTTGAGCACTATAAGAACTTAACCATGAAGAGAGGTTTTAGCCTTCACATACATTGTGGAACAGAGAGACATGCGATGTGATGATAACCTGGAACGATTGTCCACCCCTCACCTGTAATTAGTCTGGTGTAGTAGGTTCACGTTAAGCTCTCTAGCCTTTCCTAAGGTACTGTCTGGAGGAGGGGGAGGTAGGGAAGGTGAGAGTCACCTTCCAGAAGAGAAAGACTGGCTATAGTGTGAAAAGGTGCTGCATGCTGAAGAAGATGACTTTGACTGTCTTTTAAACTTGGTCAGGTCTTGGAAATTTTAATTTAGAATAGTCATTAAGACCCACTGCCATCCCTGTAGGATAAAAGTTTATACAGTGTGTTCTTTGGGACAGTTCTGCCTCCAGTGCTGAATGTTCCTAATTGCTTGCTGTGCCTGCCTGAGTAATCCTTCGTAACAATAGCTTTAGCATTTAGCATTGTTTTTTCCTTTTTTTTTGTCTCTTAGTTACTACAAACAAATATTCTCCTGTGAGAACTGTACTTATAATATGGAGTATACTGATATAATGCAATCTAGTTGTAGCTACTTTCTGCTTCCAAAAGCAGAGATTTTTTTAAAGTAATGCTTATGCTCACTATTAAAATTATAAAATAATCTATGATTATTGCATTGCGTATATTGTAACTGAGGTGGCCTTTCTTTTGGCTACTATGGGAGTCATTACAACAATTTCATATATTTTAAAAATAAAAACATGAAGTATTTTTTTTACCCTTTAAGAGAACCCCTTTCCCATTCTCAGGTTTACTTATTTCTCTTTAACTTAAGACGATCCTCTTGTAGGAGCCAGTTAAGATGTGTGAAGGAGGAGGAGTAATGGGAACTCCAATCGCTAGTTTGAAAATTCTGCAGCTAAGTTCATATGGGTACACAAGCAAAGGATTTGTTTAAAGGCTAAAAGACCAGTCTTTAAAATCTGCCGTGTAGTTGGGACATGTTGGATATCATAAAGAGAATCATGTAAGTGAACATTTTCCTACAATCCCATGACAGTTGGTCAGGATTGAAGTCATTTACATATCTGTATCAGCACTCACTGGAAACTCAGTATTAAGAGACTGCATTACGTTTGTTTTATTTTAAAAAGTCTAGCATGATTTCGTCGGCATGGCTCTTTTAAATCCTTCAGGGTATCCTTGTGAAGTTTATTTTTCATGAGACTAAAAAACGGTATTCATTTTGGTAGGTCTAAGAATGTGCTCAGAAGAATCTTAGAGGTTTCAGTGTTTGCTGTATGTTTGCAACGAGTTCTGTGTGGGAGTAATAGCATGTAAATATAAAATTAGAATTACTTAGGAGATTGTCGTTTCATGTAGAGTAAAGATTTAAACACTCTGTGTCCTGAGCTACTGGAGATCTTTTCAGAACAGCTCTGATGTCCTGAGAATGCTTCTGTTCTAGCTGAATGTCTTGTCTCAGTCACAGAAAACAGTTTAGAAAGAAGCTTAGAGAGATATCTGAGGGCACAGTTTCAGACAGTAAAGAGAATTCTCTCAGTGGAACTGCTCTAAATGTTAACTTTCCTCCAGCTTTATTTCTGTGTTATACACACTAGACCATAATGTTTCGATAATTCTGTGGTCTGCTATTTTGTAAAAATTGCTTCCTTTTTAAAATTTGTTTCAATATTGGGAACTGCCGAGTCAATAACTTAACAATCCTTTGATTAATTCAGCATCCAGTTTATTCTAGTGAAGTTCATGAGGATTTTAAGCTTTTACTGTTTTTAACATCTTTGTTTCTGTCACTCTGGAAAACATTTTGATTAACATGAGCGCATTTAATTTTGTCGATTTCAAGCCATTAGCCTGAGAGTTAGTTACACAAACCAAGTGCAAATATTTACAGCAATTTCGTTTTTCAATTTGTAGTGCAGCAAAATAGCATCATCATGATCTTTAACATGCTAGGACCTAGGAAAGCCAGCAGCTCGTCTAAGACGGCCCTTTATGCTCAACAGGTTCATAGAGAACAGGATGAAAACATGGTGACACTTACCCCAGAAGAAGTTCTGCTGGCATGCTGTCACTGTGCTGAAGAGGCTGTTTGATGCCATAGTCCCTCCTTTTTCTTCCAGATAGAGCTTGTGCCCTCTCTTGTAAATACTGCTTGCAGCCTTAGACTGAAAACACAAACCATACCCAGTCCTTGTTTTAGTTGTACAGTATGCCCGGAGTACATAGACTTTATATTTATTTTTTTCTGTCAAGAAATTATGTATCTGGTAACATGTGAAAAGCAAGGAAACAAAACAGAAAAGAATGAGCAAATATTTGAAGGACCTACTATTACTGCATAGACTGTGGTTAGGGCACTCACTGACTCGGTTGGTCTCGGTGGCTGGTAGTGACCTGCGGAGATTAACCATTTAAAAACCAAAGACTTCTTGCTGTCCTCCTGGAGAAAGTTTGCACCGCACTTGTGGTTCTGTGGTTGTTTGTGAGGCGAATGAAGCATTCACACAATCCAAAAAAGCAAAAGCTTTAAAACTCCTATTTTTTGCAAGCACTATTACTGGAGAGACAGAATCATGTGGTTTGTGACCTCACAGTACTCAAAAGAAAGTGGGACTGCCTACCACTGTGGCTTTCCCCCTTGCTTTCTCTCCCCCCTCCCTCTTTCTCAATCTTTTTCCTTCTTACCCCTCCCTCCTTTCTCTTCTCTCTTCCTCTCCCTTTCTGTCTTTTTGCTTATTCTCTCTCTCTCCTCCCCGTTCTCTCTCTCTCTCTCTCTCTCTCTCTCTCTCTCTCCCTCTCCCTCTCCCTCTCTCTCTCTCTGACAAAAGGCTTGTGGTAAGGCCTTCCTGGCATCCAGAAGGATATAGCTTTTTAATTTTTGTGACTCATGAGGATTTGGATAGAATACAAATGCTGAAGGAGCCCACACTCCTGTAAGGTTAAGCATTTGGAGAACAGAACTCTGCAGCTAAGGATTTCCTTTCTCCCACCTCCCCTCTCCCGCCTTCCCTCTGCTTTTTTTCTTCTCTCCTCTCTACCCCCTCCTTTTTCTTCATTATTATGTCTATGGAAAAGTGAACAAAATTGACTCAAGCCAGCCTGTGACGTTCTGAACAACAGTGCTGATTTACAGTAATTTACATCTTGGGATTGTGTCACATGCAGAGCTGCTTCAGGTTTACCAGGGTGACTGATCCCTTCTGTTTCCCTTTTGCTTGTCTTCCTAAACTTGTGAATCTGTAACTCATTGTAAAAAAGTTTACCTTTCCAAAGCTCTGCTTGCAAACTTCTTGCTGGGATTGACTGTAATTGGCTGTCACAAAAGTGTTAGCCTGGGGATTCCTTTACAAATATTAAATCATGGCTGTCTAGTTGATTTTTATTAGGTGGTGGCTCTTACCATAAGGATTAAATGTAATTAGTATCATTTATGTTATTTTTACTATCATCTCATGGCTACTTTGAAGATCTTAAAAAAACAAATATTAAGAACTACAGGATAGTTTGTTGGAATAATGTTAGTTTTCTGTATGATTGGAATTTGTCTTTCACAGAAATGTGTTTTGTAGAATTCTTTAGTCAGCTTGCTCATCGACTTTCACAGGATTTTGGATTGCAGATCTTCTACAATATATAGTGAAATACTCAGTAGCTTCCACAGCTCAGCACTGCATTTTACAAGCTCAGAATAGAGTGGGTTAACAGAAACTGTATTTTTTCTGTTGTTTATAATGGAAGCTTTGAAATAAATTACAAAATGCTGTGTGTAGTAAGGAGTAATGCACAGACAGAGTATGTTAGTCGTCTCGATTTGCTAATTCTGATTCAGAAGAAAATTGAAACCATCTTTGGCAAACTATCTCTTCTTTTGCCCTCTTGGACATGTATGTATAGAGCTCATTTTCTTGTTAGGATGATTATATATCATAGGCAGTGAGTTTCACATTTATGAATAGAGCTTCCTGTTTTCATCAGTTGGGAGCGATGGAGGATTTTTCAACAAACATTATAAAGGCGAGCAGACCAATTTCCTAGGCATTTTTTGCCATTTATCCACGCCACTCTGAATTTGCATGTTAGATTTCTTACTAGTGTGATGGTAACCAGGAGTGGCATGAAATAGATGACTGAAATGGTGGGTGGGGATGGGGAAGCCCAAAAAATTTTTTGGGGTGTACAATGGGGGCAAGGGGGAGTGACTCACGAGGTGATAGAAGTAAAATACCCTGTGTCTGCTCATCCCAACATAACTCAGTATCTGTCTTTGTTCCTTATCAATGAAATCATGTTCATAAGATTCTTTAAATTTTTTTCTACACACACTAGAAGGATATAGGAATGATTTTAACCCCTTGTTTCTCAAATGTCTAGAACTTTTTTCCAGAATGAACCTTTAATGACAAAACCACAGAAATACATTCTGTTGTCTGATTTTGAGGCGAGACGTATACTTTACTGTAAAACAGATTTTACATTGAAGTTTTCATTTGGGTCATTACTCATGCAGAGGAGAAAAAAGTTACTCTATTATTCTCTTTCATAAATACAATGTGCCAGTGTGATCTTTATCTCTGTTATCCAAAGTAAATAAAAGAGGGTTTTATCCACATAATTTGTGGAATTTCTGAACTTTATTCCATATTTACATGTAATAGCAGCACTTGCAGTTGAAGATATTTTCTCTGTCTAGTGAAACTATACATATATATGTATATATATGGCAACTATATATAAAAAACAAATGCTTTTCTTTTAGAATGTTCAGGTCTTTTAAGCCCTATTTTTTTACAAAAACATTTTTTTTCTTAAAACATTTCTTAAGGTGTATACACTTTTATTATTCAAATTGACCTGAATGAATTTAAATAATATTACCACTGTCTCATCTGTCTTCCAGGTACATGATCTCTCTTTGCAGGTTCTCATCCCACAAGTCTAGGGGAGACACTGCCGAACATGGCTTCTCTATACTGTAGGAGGCTCATCAAATTCTGGCAGGATAAAAACAAGGAAGTTACACTTGTGGTTTAAATTTGTGTGCTTATTGTCCTATCCTTCTCCCAGTTCAAGTTGGCCTCTCTCAAGAGCAAATAGTACATTGTTGTAGAAATCCAAAAACAGCACTGATGGGTGGTGTCACCTTTGATTCTGACTGCAGTTCATTAGAAATGGTCCTGGTGATGGAGAGCCAGCCTGGCTTAGTGAAGCCATGGTGAAAGAGCTCCTGTATAGAGATGTCTGCCTTGCTTGTGTTCAGAGATGGAGATCACAGACTTTTTAAATCCTTTAGCATGCAGTCCGTCTGGGGAATATGTTAGCAGTTGCTGTGAAGCAAGTAGCAAGTTCAGGTCTATTCTGTGAATTCTGTATTGTAGTACTACAGCAATGAAGTAAAGCGTTAGATTTGAAGTCAGTCTTTTAAAAATCATGAAATTGGTTTCTTGCTTTATTACTTTACAATTTAGCATTTTTCAAAATTATCAATTTTTACATGATAGTTTAGTAAGGTTTTAAATACTATTCATTTCTTTATTGTTATCATTTGAGTTAGTTGAGTAGTTAATCAACTACTGCTTGAGTTTTAATTCAGTTGCTTTATCAATACCGTGCCAATATCTATCTTTTTAAAAAGGATTATTTAGACTCATATTTGCTGCTTTTCTCTTCTTTTAATTGAAAACAGTAAGAAAAGGAGTAACAAACTCTAGATGTTCACCTGACTTAAATTTTCTGATTATGAAACTTGTGCTAGGAACTTTCTTAATTTATTTTAATTTGTTATTTGGTAATTTATGGTTTTTTGGGGGGGGATTTTTTTTTTCAGATTTGATGCTTAACTGTTTAAACTTATCTAGCACTTATCAGACTTTTATTAAATACAAAATTGTTCTGTGCTGGTAAAGTATTATAGCTTTATATTTTAAATTATGATTATGAGAAATTAATTCCTAAGTCTTTATATACAAAACAGTAATACATATTCAGTTGTAATTATAGTTTATTACTTTGAACTTTGTTATGAATTTTTAAATTAGATAACATTTAAAAAAAAACCCAATGCCACAATTTTCTTGTTACTGATTTCATGTGTGTATTCCTAGCAGCTGTCTTTTTGAGTATGGCATAATATGCAGATTGGCTATACAAAGAGAACCTCTTAAATCAGTCCACTCTTCCCTGCTCTTTTTCCCCTTCCTCCCCCTCCCTCCCTCCTTTCCTCCTTCTCCCTCCTTTTCTTCATCTTCCTCCATTTCTGTCCCTTGCTTCCTTATCTCTACTCTAGCTCCAGGCTTTTTTGTTTTCTTTTCTCATGCTTTCACATTTCTATATACTAAGAACTTTGTAAAATGTTTATTAAGGAATATTGTCATGTTAGTACTCATTAACGAGTACCTGGTGGGTTTGAAATGCAGCCCTCTTTGTACACTGTTGTGTCTTGCTCTATTGGCATTTCTTTGTGGGACTTTTTTATTTCTTCTAATCTCTTGCTTGAATCTTTGCTTTATACTGATTCAATTAAGGGCATTGCTCTGCAGGACATTAGCACTTTGACTATGAGGCTCACTTTTGTTCTGGGATTATTCTTTGAAGTGTGATGATCTACACTTCAGTAGTGTACCTGTATAAAGTGTTTATCTTTCTTGTAATTATTAAAGCACTTCATCCTTGAATGCTGTCATTTTTGTAAGATTTCTTTCTTTCTTTCTTTTTTTTTTTTTTTAAGGGGACAACTTACACAGAATGTGGGAAACATGCTCATATGACAGCCGAGGATGTGGCCAGACTAAAGCAGGAAACAACTACCCACAATGCAATGTTACATACACTACCACTTAATAAAATTTATATCAAACATGATTCTGACCAAACCGAAGAAAAATAATATCCCAGCTATGCTAGTTAATGTATCTAGGGAAAAGCGAAACTAACGTCTGTGCTTGCACAGTAAGTGAAAATGTGGGAAGCCTAGTACAGGGGAGTCTTGCTGTCACTTTGTCCTTGTGGTTTAGGACTTGAGTGCAGGTGACATTATTCTAAAGTGAGAACTTTATGTCACTTGTCTTGGAAAAGACCCTATAGGCCACTGTTCTCACGTTCACTTGAGTTGTTTCAGTATTGAATAGTTAGAGGTCTTGTCAACTATAAGGAAAAAAAAAACCAATTTTAGATACGGTTTGGCTTACCTAATTTTTTTTTTTTAATAGAGCCAGGTGCATTTTTTTTTCTTTTTGCAGTCTGCTTTATCCTTTGTTGCCAGTGGTTGAGGCTTGAATCAATCCCACCAAGGCATACTTCTTTCCTGAGTAATTGTTTCACATCTTCCCCTTTCAGTCGATGGACTTGAGGAAGTCGGGGTAAAGCAAAACTGAACGGTTACATGATGTGGTTAAAAAGGTATTAATGCATCTTATAAAAAGATCAGCTTAAATATATTTAGTGTTCCCGTTTGTAAGTCTTCAGCTGTTGAGCTCTCAGCTGTCAAACTTCAACAGTTTTGATGAATTTAATACCTTCACAATTTAGGTGAAATTTAAGATTTTACAAAGGAGATTGGGGGCACATAAAGTTTTTAATTTGGCAAATAATGTAGAGATTTTATTAGACAACTAACTATAAAAGGCTGTCAGTATCACTTAAAATTGGTCCCATCTGCATATTTCAGTATATATAAATGGCAATGTTTTGCTTTGGAACTGGTGCAATATTGTCGTCTCAGCATTTAGATGTAGATGTTATTGTGTGTATCTCTATTAAGGATGATTTGCTTAATTGTTTGGAGGTTTTTTCCCCCTTTAGAAGATGCTTATCAATAACAGCTGCTGCAGTGTGGCTTTTCTCCATGGACTCATGGTGGTCTCTGGGAGAATGTTCCTCAAGTTTGACAGGTGAGACAGAGGCTCTCCAGTGCCACTGCTTTTGGATGAATCTGACTGTGGTCGGAGAAAGTGCATCTTGCCAAAATATATGGGTGAGACCACACACAGCCTTTAGAATAGTTATTGTAGGGTTATTTTAGGAGTGCATGTCTTGACAGTTCTTTTATTTGCATGCCAGTTTCATTGCTGTGTATAGATTTTTCATTGGGTTCAGAAAAGGCTATTGTGGATTGAGGTCTCTGTTAAGCTTTATGTATAATTTATGGTGAGTTCAGGCATAATTAACAATACAGAAAGAATATTGAAAATGAAGCACTGGAATACAGATCCTTTTGTTTTTACAAATTTGACAGTATTCCCACTGGAAATCTCAATTTCTCAGACATTTTAGTAGTTAAAAATTACTCTATTTGAACTAGAAGATTTAAAAAAAATAGAAATATTAAAATATTTGTATATCTGATTATATTAATACTAGGAAAATTACCATTTCTCACAATATATTTTAAAATGAATGTTGCTTATAAACGAAGTGTTGTTTAAGCATTGAAATAAATTTCTAAAGAAGTCAGTTTCTAAATATGTAGGGACAATTTGTAGGCTACCAGTCTTTTATGAGATGATTAAAGCTTTGTTCAAAACTCAAAACTATAATTAAAAGTATGTTTTTTTAAAGAGAAATATTTGTAGCTTTAAAAACTGACAGTTTTCATGAACAGTAGCAAAATCTAGACTTTCACAAAAATGTTTCTTTTAATAAAATGATGTATTTGGATATGTGTTCATAGTTATTATTTGTAATAACTTTATTAAAACAATTCACAAGAATTTTTATTTAATTAGTGAGTATATTTAAATATATGTTTGTGATAATTCTACCTCTCTCCGATAAGTCGGTTTCGTTCCTAGTCTAACATAGTCTGCAGAAGCAGTTGATTCCTGCCCCACTGAGACTGATGTACTTCCTGGCAGGAAGACTGCTCTGTGGCTTTCTCCATGAACAAGTATATAGAGAGATGAGAACACCCTATATGCAGATAGGTCCTTTAAAAAGGATTGGTATTAATCTCTCAGAAGTCAACCATACCTGTGGACCTCAGTTGATTGGAAACGTGGACATAGACTCTGTACCCGTGAGTGCTACTAAAGAAGAGCAAGTTTGACTTGGTTGTGACAGTGATACTACTGACTTATATGACTCTTATAGGAAAAGTCCTTATTCTTAAAAGAGGTACATGGTGAATTACTAGTATGGAGTCAGTAGCATACTTGAACAAATACATACATAAAATTTTGTCAATGTTGGCAAAGGGATAGAATGGCATTTTTTCTACTTAAACAGTGACTTCTGAAACATAAAGCGTTTTGTGTTTAAGTGACTTAGGAATTAGTTTTAAAATCTAAATAAAATAGTTGGAAAATTTATTTGTGTAGTATATAAAGATTAAATTAACTGCATGGTGGGCATGCACACATTTAGTCCCAACACTTGTGAAGCAGAGGCTGGCAGGTCTCTGAGATCAAGGCCAGCCTGGTCTACAGAGCCATTTCCAGGACAGCCAGGTCTATACAGAGAAACCCTGACTTGAAACAACAAAATTAAAAATGGATGCATGGAAATAGATTGGGCTATACTCAATAATTTATGGTTTTAACTTTTTTTTTTTACAATTTATTTAATTTTAAGCACATTGGTGTGACGGTGTTAGATTCCTGATCCAAACTGAGTTACAGACAGTTGTGAGCTGCCATGTGGGTGCTGGGAGTGTTTGAACCCGGGTCCTCTGGAAAGGCAGCCAGTAGTCTTAACCATTGAGCCATCTCTCCAGCCCCTATGGTTTTAACTTTTATCCTTAAATATTATTCATAGAAAAACTTTATCCTTAAATTTTATTCATGGAAAAAGCTTACATATAAGGCAAAAACTTGAGGACACCCGTAGTGGAGCACAACAGGCTTGTGCTACTGATGTTAAGTTGGATACTAATGGAGTGTATAAGAATACCCTAAACGGTCATTCATCCGTGCTAGGCATGATGATATAAATCTGAACACCACACATGCTGAGACAGGGGCATCAGAGAATTTAAAGTCAGCATGTACTATGTAGGCAGACCCTGTTTCAAATAGCAAAGCTAGACTGATGGCTCAGCTTTGAAAGGCACTTTCTGCATTGCAGTCGCCGAGTTCTCAGCACCCACATCGAGGTTCACAACCATCTTTAGCTCTTAGTTCCAGGCATCCAACACTCTCTTCTGGCCTCTAGAGGGATAAAAAGTATGCATGTGGGACACAGATGTGCATGCAGATAAAATATCCATGTATGTAAAACAAAAGTAAAGTTAAAACAAATCCAAACAGTTCATTCACATCAACTAATTACTATTAGCTTACGTTATTACTGTTAAATCGTATCTTTCCAGGAATTATTCTAGGGAGCAGAAGCCTACATCTCTATTTCAGAGTTACTGAATCTTGAATTTGTTTCATACTAGTTGATAGTCTATCAAGAGCTGACATACCATTTCTATAAAGAGGCAGATAAATATTTTTGGCTTTGGGGGTTGTAGACTTTCTGTCAGCAACTCTGCTCTGGTTGCACTCTGGCAGTCAGTAAATGAATACATGTGTCTGCATTCCACGAGAACTTTATTCACAAACCAGGCTCTGGCTCCTGCACCTGTACTGTTCCTAGAGAACGATGTGGTCCAGTGGATGCCAGCTACAGAACAAGCAGCAGTGAGTTGTAGTAGTGATCAAGTTTCCTATTCTTATATTGTTTATAAAATCGTTTATTGAAAGTTTGTTTTCATGTGGAGCATTGTGTCTATAATGCTTAATAACCATCTGTTGAATTGACCTAGCTAATTACCTTGTAGTACAATTTCTTTTTTATATGTAAATTATTACATTGTGTATATTTATGAAGTATCTTAGAAAACTTTTAGGTATGAGATTGGAATATAAATAAATTATCTTGACTAGAGACATTTATACATTATATCTTCTAGAAGCACTTTTTTTCTTTTTTTTCCTTATTTATTTATTTAAAGAATTTCCACTTCTTCCCCTCCTCCCAATACCCTCCCGCTCCCCCCACTCCCTCTCTTCCTCCCTCACCATTCCCAAGAGCAGTCAGGGTTTCCTGCCCTGTGGGAAATCCAAGTTCCTCCCCCCTCCCTCCAGGTCCAGGAAGGTGAGCATCCAAACAGACCAGGATCCCAAAAAGCCAGTTCATGCAGACAAAACAAGACCCAGTGCCATTGTCAATGGCTTCTCAGTCAGCCCCCATGTCAGCCACATTCAGAGAATCCAGTTTGATCAAATGCTCGTTCAGTCCCAGTCCAGCTGGCCTTGGTGAGCTCTCATTTGATCAGTCCCCTTGTATCAGTAGATGAACGCACCCTTCGCGGTCCTGACTTCCTTCTTTATGTTCTCCTTCCTTCTGCTCTTCATTTGGACCTTGGGGGCTCAGTTCAGTGCTCCAATGTGGGTCTCCGTCTCTATCTCCATCCATCGTCGGATGAAGGTTCCCTCTGGTTCTGCCTTCCTTGCTCACGTTCTCCCTCCCTCTGCTTCTCATCTGGACCTAGAGAGTTAAGTCCAGTGTTCCAATATGTGTCTCTGTCTCTGTCTCCATCCTTCGCCATATGAAGGTTCTGTGGTGACATGCAAAATACTCCTCAGTATGGTTATGGGCCAAGGCTAGTTCAGGCACCCTCTCCTCTGCTGCCCAGAGAATAATCTGGGGACCTCTCCTTGGGCCTGGGAACCCCTCCAGAATCAAGTCTCTTGCAAACCCTAAAATGGCTCCCTTAGTTGAGATATAAACTTCCCTGCTCCCATATCCATCCTTCTTCCCTCCCCCGCATCCCATTCCTCCAAGCCATCCCCAATCCTCCCCCTCTCCCCTCTCCATAACCATCTCCCATTACTTCCACCTCCCCACCCCCCATGCACCCAAGTTTGCCTGGCAATCTTGTCTACTTCTAATATCCAGTTGGATAACTATATGATTTTCTTCAGGTTCACCTTCTTATTTAGCTTCTCTAGGATCACGAATTATAGACTCAAAGACCTTTAACTATGGCTAGAATCCACTTATGAGTGAGTACATACCATATTCCTCTTTTTGGGTCTGGGTTACCTCACTCAGTAAAGCGTTTTCTATTTCCATCCATTTGCATGCAAAATTCAAGATGTCATTGTTTTTTTTACCACTGAGTAAAACTCTAATGTGTATATGTTCCACACCTTTTTTAACCATTCTTCTATTGAGGGTCACCTAGGTTGTTTCCATGTTCTGGCTATTACAAATAGTGCAACTATGAACATAGTTGAACAAATACTTTTGTAGTATGATAGGGCATCTCTTGGATATATTCCCAAGAGTGGAATTGCTGGGTCCTGAGGGAGGTTGGCTCCCAGTTTCCTGAGAAACTGCCACACTGATTTCCACAGTGGCTGCACAAGTTTGCATTCCCACCAACAATGGATGAGTGTTCCCCTCACTCCACATCCTCTCCAGCATAGGCTCTCCTTGGTATTTTTGAGTTTAGCTATTCTGACAGGTGTAAGATGGTATCTCAAAGTTGTTTTGATTTGCATTTCCCTGATCGCTAAGGAGGTTGAGCATGACCTTAAGTGTCTTCTGGCCATTCAAAGTTCATCTGTTGTGAATTCTCTGTTCAGATCAGTACCCCATTTTTTAATTGGGTTAATTAGAGTTTTAGTGTCTAGTTTCTTGAGTTCTTTGTATATTCTGGGGATCAAACCTATCCTGGGTTTTTTGTTTTTCCATATAAAATTGATTATTGTTCTCTCAAGGTCTGT